>NW_009694464.1:0-43751 GCF_000703405.1 Apaloderma vittatum
GGTGAGGCCGCACCTTGAGTATTATGTTCAGCTTTGGACACCTCAGCATAAGAGAGATATCGAGGTGTTGGAGTAAGTGCAGAGGAGGGCAACAAAGGTGGTGAAGGGCCTGGAGAACAGACCTTATGAGGAGCGATTGAGGGAGCTGGGTCTGTTCAATTTGATGAAGAGGAGGCTGAGGGGGGATCTCATCATGCTCTCCAATTACTTGAGAGGACATTGTAGAGAGGTTGTTGCTGGTCTCTTCTCACAGGTAATTAGGGACAGAACCAGGGGGAATGGTTGCAAGTTGCAACAGGGCAAGTTTAGGCTGGACATTAGGAAGAAATTATTCACGCAAAGAGTGGTCAGACACTGGAATTAGACTGCCTAGGGGGGTGGTTGAGTTGCCATCCCTGGATGTGTTCAAGTGTCGTTTAGATGTGGTGTTGGGTGACATGGTTTAAGGGTGAACTTGTAGTGTAGGGTTAATGGTTGGACTTGATGATCCCAAGGGTCTTTTCCAACCTGAATCGTTCTATGATTCTATGATTCTAAAAAGGAAACACCCATCAGGGGGAAATGGTTTAAGAAATTATTTTGAGTAAGGTGGCAAATTTACAAGTGGCAGATATCTCACAACTCTTTTCATGGAAGAGGGGAGCCTGGAAAATGTTATAACAGTGAGTATGTGTTCTACACCAGTGGTGCTCTAAACTGTAGTGTTCTACACCAGTGGGACAGGGACTGAGGAGAGATGAGAGCAACCTGCATCTCAATAGAAAAGGCTCAACAACAAATGGCTTTATAGGATAACTGTTTTAGCAAGACAGAATAAGAAAACGAATATAGATAGTGAGTGACATCTTATGTCCCCTCAGTTACTGGGCACATCGTGTACATGCAGCATCATATGGAGCCCCAGTGGATTTTCCCACGATGCACTGCATAGAACAGATCCAGTTCATGGGGAGAAACTCTCCCTTTTGGTCATTTGTTGTAAATATATAATTTCCTTACACGAAAACAACCCTGTTTCTAGATGTTCCCGTGAGAACTCCTTGCCTCTCTGTTACATAAGGCCACACAGGAGGTGTAATCATGGTGCCAAGCAGGAGCTGCCCGCACACTCCTCCAGTGCCACACATGGGCTGGGTCAGTCCCTGTGACTGAGAGGTTCCTGCAGCATGGCACAGCAAAGCTCGGTATGGCCTGAGGGCCACACTGGCCATGTGGCACCTGCCCAGGTTAGATGTGCTGTGGATCACTTGCTCCTGAATGTGCAACAGGCTCTTACTCGAAATCAGTGCAGTGTATTAACCTCCTCTGCCTGCCTTCAATAAATGTTCTATGATATGGAAATGAAGGTTTCTTCAGGTTTTATGGGTCTTTCTGCCTCTTCCCACTCTGTGAACAGTGACCTCAGAAACATCTCTCTGCTTGTGGATATGTTTGACTTAATCCTCTTCTCCCTGATCTCTGTCCTGTGTCCTGATTTGAGCTAAAGAGTACCAATTCCATTTAGTGATTTTACTTTCCATCTCAGTTTCCTTTGAGAGGCTGCCCTTTCTGAAGTCAGCAGTGTGTTTTTGCAGACAGTGTGTGCTACTGGCAGTGATAACACCTGATGTTTACAATTACTGCCTGGGAGTGGGATGCAGAAAGGCTTGTTTATACTTATTCCTACAGTGACCAAGGCCACTGCTGGATCTTGTGTGCTATGCTAGGAGAGCCAACAAGTAGAAGAGTTCGCAAGGAGATAAAAAGTGGCACCTCCAGTGAGTAACAGACGGGACAAAACCAACAAGAGTATTCCATTCCATATACATCATATTCACCATAAAACTGAGGCATCACAGAGGTGTTAAGGTCTCTTCTTCAATGATAGGCATCTGAGAAGGACTCTATCTGATCTTTTTTCCTTTCATCCCTATCCTGAGTTACTGAATCCAGCAACTGTGTCCAGTTCCCCTCTTCCGCTGAAGCTGGGACTTCCCTGATGTCTGTCTGCTCTGCAACATCACTGTGCGTTGCGATCTCTGTCCTGTGTCCTGATTTGAGCTAAAGAGTACCAATTCCATTTAGTGATTTTACTTTCCATCTCAGTTTCCTTTGAGAGGCTGCCCTTTCTGAAGTCAGCAGTGTGTTTTTGCAGACAGTGTGTGCTACTGGCAGTGATAACACCTGATGTTTACAATTACTGCCTGGGAGTGGGATGCAGAAAGGCTTGTTTATACTTATTCCTACAGTGACCAAGGCCACTGCTGGATCTTGTGTGCTATGCTAGGAGAGCCAACAAGTAGAAGAGTTCGCAAGGAGATAAAAAGTGGCACCTCCAGTGAGTAACAGACGGGACAAAACCAACAAGAGTATTCCATTCCATATACATCATATTCACCATAAAACTGAGGCATCACAGAGGTGTTAAGGTCTCTTCTTCAATGATAGGCATCTGAGAAGGACTCTATCTGATCTTTTTTCCTTTCATCCCTATCCTGAGTTACTGAATCCAGCAACTGTGTCCAGTTCCCCTCTTCCGCTGAAGCTGGGACTTCCCTGATGTCTGTCTGCTCTGCAACATCACTGTGCGTTGCTACCAGAGGGGAAGCTGGGTTCAATATTGGTTTTGTATGTATTTGTATATATTTATCATTATTTTCATTACCTCTTTATTACTACTATTATTGTTTTATTAAAGCTAGTTTAGTTTTCCAATCCGTAAGTCTCTCTGACTTATTGCCTTTCCCTTCCCCTTTGGGGAGGGAGAGGGGTTAGAGAGAGTCTGTCAGTGTTCAATGGCTGTCTCAGCCCTAACCCTCAACCTCCTGGATAAGGACTGAACTCCTCTTACTCTCCATATATGCCAAGTTCTGCATAATAGATGGTAGAAATAAGGAAGCACAAGCTGACATGAATGACAACTAAAGGACATGCATCCTGTTATAGAAAGGAATCTGGATGAAGGCAGAGGGTCCAGTTAAATAATTGATCAGAATGATGAAAGGATTTAATTTTTGAAAAGTAATCTTTTTTCATATGAATACCAACCTACATGGTTAGAAAAAAAATCTACAGACCACACATATAGTTTGCCACAGCAAAAGTTCCTTCCCTTGAAAGGAACTGTATCTTCAATAACTTTATTAGATAAGACTCTGAATATGCATGGAAAGATGCTAATATCAGTTTCACAAACTGTATTTTGATTTGACAACATTCAAAGCTTTCTTCTTCTAAGGACAGATGAGGAAAACCCAGGAAATAATTTGAAAGCACAGGTAAAATATATGTTTACATTTGCTAATACTTGTGAACAGCTGATTTACTGCTAAGGAAAAGTATGTATCAACAGATAGAGTTTGCTTCATTATGTGTGTAATAAAGTGGCTAATGTTCTTTTCCTCCCTTTTGAAGGAATATTAAGTGAAGATTTGTATTCTGGGTAGAAGTTTCTCTTGGGAAAGCAGAAGAAACCTAGACCAACAATCCCTAAGCCCCAAACCTTGTTAAATGCAGTTTCAGTCCTGAGGACCTAATGCACTGATGTTTCCCAAGAAGGAGTCTCATTGCTTCCTTCATTCAGTCTTATTATTGAACGTCTAATTACATCTATTATGCCGTTCATTTTCACAGACGGTTATTTAGGGGAGGAGACCATGAAAGCAGGAGAGGTGCTGATGCAGTGGAAGGAGGGAGGAGAGGAAGAAACCAAAGTGTATGGCAGGAAAAAATAAACCGGCCTCAACTATAGAGAAATGAACTGATGACTGAACTGACTCCTATGTGAGATTACATCTAAACTACCAAGTGTGTTACTGTAACAGGACAAAATGGAAATGGTTCCAATTTAGTACTATTACTCAGCAAGAAGAACCAATTACTCTGTCAAAATCTCAGGTTCTGGATCTTAAAAGCTTCGCTAAGTTCTTAGCTCAGTCAAACAAATCCTAGTATGAAAAAGAAATGGGGTGTACGGGCAAGCAAAGCGTTTTTTTAAACAATGTTGTAGAGTTTCATTTACATTAGAGGCTTCCATAAGCCCTTCTAAGACTTCTTTTTCTCAATATAATGCAAACATCACATGCCACATTATGCTTTTGTGTAGCTAAATTAAGACTGCTATCATAGCCTAATAGAGCTCAAAATGAGAGGAGGGGAGTGAGGGGGAAAGAGATTCATTATTTTTAGATGGTTTCACTTTTCCCATAGGGTTCACATAGATCCTACTTAGCAGCAACTCATTCCAGCACTGATTAAGTGGGAAATACACAGAATCTCAAAAGGTCAAACCTATAATCAGCTGCCCTAAGGGGTTGACATGGAAAACTTCTTAATCCAAGTTCAGTTTATTGCAATCTTATAACAATGTGCAGCCAATGATATCCATTGAGAGAAAGAGGGGACACTCCTAACAAAGCTTCTTGGGATGCTTAAGAGTTATAGTAGTTTGCTTATCTGGGTTTTCGGTTAGGATTCTCATTATTTTCTCCATTCACTTTGTTCATGTTGATCATTTTCTTTTCATCTGCTGAGCGTGGTGCACTTACAATATGCTAAATGTGCATGAGACATGCACACTGCTTACTACTGAGAAAATAATTCCCAAGTGGAGCTGCAGAGCAAGCAGGGAAACAAAGCTCTCAGTGACAGGAAGAAAGAAAAGAAAAGAGAAGGGAAAGTAGAAACAAATAATTTCATTAAAACCTTAACATTATTTGGGTAAAAACAAGTTTTTGAATAAGAATAATTTCCATGCGTGTGCATTACGATAACAATAAAGTATATTTACGCACATCTTTGGTTATTTCTAAATGATCCCTGTTTGGTTATTACTTCACGTCTTGTGAAACATTCGTACACCCTTGCAAAGCAGAGCCAGATCTAGCTACTCTGGAGGCAAGGCGGACCTTCATTTCAACAAGATTTGAAGACCTCAGATGAACATACAATTCAAACATAGCAAATATGGCAGCAGGATCTTTTGTGTTGTTTGATTTACAGTGTAATGACTGCCTTCTAGGACTGGCTCTGAGTACAAACTAAGTAGGCAGTTGCTTATGTCTGCAGAATTCAGGGGCCAGAAAACAGCCATGGCCCCACTACTTACATTTCCTATGCCAGGGCTGACTGCTGTTTTGGCTTTGAGAGGATCTAGGGTGTTAGAATGGTGCATCCTTACCAAAGCTGCCAACACAATCTTCCATATTTTTGTTCTTCCCCAGGCAAAGGCAGAAACTGCTTGCTCTGCTCTCCAAAGATCTCTCTCTCACTTTACCTTATCTTTTTCTTTTTTCCTTATTTTCCCAACGTGCCAAAAGCAGCCAGTTCTCTGCGCCTTCTCATTGGAGTAAGAAGGGCTGTTTCCTTTTTACAGCAAAGCTTTTTTAAACTAGCCATGATTCACTTGCTCTGACTAAGTGAAAAGCAGTGCTGAACTGAATAGTTTTGATCACTTTCCAGCACAAGTTTCAAAACTGTGACACAGCTGCATTTTTACCATTATGGGAATGCTCTGAGTGCTCCCCATATGTCTCCACAACAGTTCTCTGGATGTCAAGAACTATTCCAAAACAGGCTTTTACCAAGCAATAACTGAACCTGGGTTACTTTTGTCGGCTGAACTTTTTGTGGGAACAGAGCCTTCCCAGATGAGAACTCTAAAGTGTTATCATATTTACTGTATAGGTGTGATTTTACATAATAAACATGTGGTTTGATTATTTTCTGCATAATGAAACTGTAAGGCTGATTCATCTGCTACACAGTGCGTGCTTTAGAGGCAGCGATACGGATAAAACCAACAGCAAAGCCCAGAAACAAATAATCAAATACATCAAGATAGAGGAGACTTTTGGCACAAACACTTTGTGTCTTTCAAAATAAATAACTCACATCCAGGTCTAAAGGTAAAAATCTAAAAGCTAGCCTTTGGTGAAGACACGTGGTACAGAACTTGCACAGAGGGCATCTGGCCAGAGTGGTCTATCTGACACATTACACACACTTTGTATCTTGCAATAGATGTGTATATCAAAGAATTTAAAAAACAAACAAAACAACAACAAAAGAAAACCTAAACAAATCACAATTCTTGAATATCTTCCTGTCTACTGAAATAAATATGTTTTCAACACTAGATTTTCAGAAGTTGTTCTACAGAGATCCATATGAAAATAAACCTACTTAGAATCATCCAGGAACTTTTAAGTGCATGCAAATAGGTGCATGTAAGAAATTCAGGATGAACTTCAACTGGTTAGAATATTTACATTTGAAAATATATATTTTAGTTAATTAAATTACAAATAGGATGAAAGACCTTTTTTTCCCTTTTCACAGTAAGTGTCGTACCTATCCCCATCTTCTGTATGAGGCAGGAGAAAGATAATATTGCAAACAGATTTACCACCTTAACATGTCATAATCTGAAGTTAATCTTCTAGGAACAGACATGGCATGACAAACTTTGTACTGCAGTAACACCAGAAATGGTCCAAAATTCTATTGCACCACATACTGTACAAAGGTAGGTCAAAACTATTGTCAGGTTTTGGGTAGTAATGTTGCGGTTTTCAAAGGGAAAGGTCACAAAAATGACAGGAACTTATCTACACGCAGATAAGAAGGCAATTCTTTAATGCAGCGCTGCAGAAGCACAGGAATCAATGCGTCAGATATATCACAAAAATTCAGCCTATTTATACATTTTTTATGAAAAATTATGATCTTTAACATATTGTAACATAAACATGCATACAATGCCCACTATTAATTTTGACCTTTATAATGATTGGTTCAGCCCCTATTAATATTCATACATCTTATTTCCATACAATCGTTGGTCGTTGCAGTGAGACAACATTTGATCACAAAACACACAAAAAATAGGGAGGCAAGCCCACGTATTGATCTGTCTAAGTGAAATATGCTGGTATTATTAACGTGCAGGTGCAGTTCTGCAGATCTAGCTTTGCTAAGTACAAAACATTCCCTGCCAGTTTTGCAACTTCTGTCAACTCTAACTCTAGCCGTTTTCATAAGGCCTGCATCTGTGATTTCTTAGCATAAGTGAGTTTTTGTGCATTTCTTATCCTTATCAACAAACTAATTTAATTAAGATAGCAATTAGTATTCATTAAGCAATTAGTTTATTAAAACTTAAATCTGATTACACCAGTAACGATTTTCAAGGCACACTCTAATTTCTAAAGCCTAAGAAAGACTCAGAAAAGCCATCAAATGTCATAAAAAAGTGGCTTTTTAGTGATTATAAAGCAAAACATGTAACTCATTTCATTCACTGTCAGATCAGTATGATTGACCTTCAGTGCAAATGATAATTAAATTTTCACAACTGAAGACAGAAGCAATCTTCAGCTCTTCCTGTAATGAAAATCAAACCACATTCAGACTATTTTCAGAGGCATGGAAATATTTACCACTTTAGTTTAGCTCTTCTTACTATGATCTAGGTTTATCTATGTTCAGGAAGTATGCTTCACATCCCACTGTGGAAATACTGAATGCCTCATCTCACGTTTTCTTTTTCTGTTTTTATTGCACTGCATGGTCATTGTGCATTTATCTCACGTCTCTGTTAAGTGGCTTTACAGTTCTACTGCTCTGATTAGGCAGCACTTCATACTCACAGTATGTAGGCATAAATAGAATAATAACCTCATTATCATTTCAACTTATGTATGACCACCTTACATATTTCCAGCAAGGTCAGGGAATCTTAGGCTTTAAAACTGTAAATTCCTCCTCTGATACTGCTCAGATGAGCAAAGGCCAGAGACACTTAGAAGGTATGACCATAGATTTTCTGGTGATCAGGCAATTGAACATTTCATGTCTATTTCATCCTCCTACAACAAAGTGCAAACACAAATGGATATTAGATTTAGATGAGATGTGATCCGTATTAACTCCTGTTTTAATTTCTACTTACATCACTTTCAATACATATCTTTGGGGTTGCTTTTCTAATTATTCTTGGTCTGCACATTTTTAAGGATCATGATAAACTTAGAGTATACTCCTTTATTTTCAAGGAATACTTCTTTAATGACCTCACCATTTTTTATGGCTCTCTTAAGAGGCGTTTGCAGAAAAAAGTTGCGAGGACTGTGTGTTGCTCAGATGGAGTAACTGCAACATTTTACAGATACTAGGTTTTAAAATATGAAATGTCCTGGTCATTTCCAATTTTTGATGTATTTTTTAAAATGCAAGTATTTCAGCAAATCGCAAATCACCATTAAACTCTCAACTGCCAGAAATGGGAGCATCCTGAAAGCAAGCAATTATGATAGCGTCTGCATTAGTGAAGAAACTAAAAACATAAGCATAGAGGACCCACAAAGAAGTACCAGACTGTGAGATGTCCTGTTCATATTCACCAACCATCTTGTAACTGATCCAGTTTAAAATTAAACCAGCAAACACCAGTCAAATTTTCATGCAGATCAACACTCTGAAACAGCATGCCAGAAGTCTACAGCAATATTTGTGTTCACATGGGTGAGGGAAAGGCATGACAAAAGGCATAAGCAATTACAGCAGTAAGGAGGAAAAACTGGATTTGTTTTGGCAGCAATATGGACTTAAAACAGTCAAGAAAACACAAGGTAATAGTGTTTAAAAGAAAAACAAAACCCTAGTCAAATGCCTCCTCAGAATTTTAAATTTAAACTCAGCCTCACTGCTCAGCTTTGTTGTGACTCTGAATTTCAAGGCCTTGGATGACAGGGAACAACTCTCTTTCTCAAATGAATCTTTTGTCTATTTACATAAAAAGAGCAAAATTCAGTCAGTGCATCAGTGATTGACTTCCAATGCCAGGCATGAACTGTGTTCTGCTCAGTGAGTCAGTGTTGTGTCCAGCTATGCAGTGCCAAGTATGAACTGTCTGCTGCCCTGTGATCCGGAACAGAGTAAGCCATGATGAGAAGGTTTTGTTGGAAAATTGCTGACTCATGGAAAAGGAAAAAAAAAAAAGTAGTGTTAACACAGAAGTTTTGACCAGAACACAAATTTCACAATGTAATTTCACCAGATGGAAAATCAACGGAAACCAATACCCTTGAGTAAGAAAAAGCCCAGTAGTTGGAGCACCTACCTGGATATCAAAGACTGAGTCATACTTCAGCTCTATCTTGGTGCTTTAAGTACTTAAATATGAACAAGGTCACTGAGTTCTGCAGATGACGTCTATTCACTACTCCAGGTATCTTTCTGTCTCATAAGCCTGTTTTTTAATTTATTTTTTTATTATTTTTTCCAGCTGGGTTTAATCTACCATTTTAATTTCCTCGGCCTAAATGTCACTGAAAAGTAAGCTCAAGGCAAAAGCTGTTAATTTTCTAAGGTTAAAGGGTGTATGTCTTAAAAATACTGTTTTTCTCTCTGAACACTCCAGCACCAAGAAGTCCATTATGGCTGGCATACATAACCTTGATGGAGATATCAAATCATAGTAAGGATGCACATCTTTCTCTTCTCTTGTGAGCTATGTATTTCCTTGGAATTTAATGCAAAGATGAAGGTTGGGACTACTGGGGATTTCATTAATATGACAGAATGGATGCACTGCAGTCTCAGTGAGCTTATTTTTGACATGCTGCTAAGAGATGTTTGTCAGGTCACTCTTCTTAATAGAGGAAATGCACATGCATTTCCTTTCAAATGTCAAACATATTGAAGTGTAGTATAAATTGAGAGCTGGATGGTGAAGACTAAACCAGATAAAATACGAGCAATCCCAGCAGATTGGAAAAAGTGACAGGTAGGAAAGATACAACGCAAGGATGTGTGCACCCTACTCCTTACTGATCTCCCAGGTTTTTTATGTGATCCTATCGTAAGCTGCACATAGTACTTAGATTGGAGCAATGGCTGTCTTCTGACTTGGCACCTATTAACATCATCTATATCTTTCTAATTTCACAAGCCACTTACAACACAGCTCACATGAGGCTTTCTTATATCAAGCCTAAACTTAAGCTACTGTAGGATCTCCTAGTTTGTGAAGTGCTGTTATATCCCTGACAGGCATTGACCGATGAGTGACATTGATGGATGATGAATACAAATGAAACTTAAGCCTGTTTTGACTATCTTGTATTGTTCTATTAGAATGCATGTTTCTTGGTGTTTGGGAGGGAGGGAGACAGGGAGAGAGGTAGGCAAGGAGGAAAAAAAAAAAAGTGTGGAAAAATGTGCCTCCTCCCTTCCTCTGCCTTTTTAATAGGGATAGCAAGTAGTTTAGATAGACTTTGTACCCTAACCTGGAAGTCTACAGTCAAGCTGGTCTGAGGCAACTCTTGAAGTCTCTTCATTAATACCTTTCAGAAGTAGCCTAAAGGTCATTAAACCCAAAAATTTCACAATGAGTTTCTGATGAAGCAGAAAGTGTGTAGCCATTTGTAAAATAACTTGAAACGAAAGTCAGACAAAACTTGGCACAAACTGGGAGCCTTTAGCACAATATTAAATACCGTTGTGATTGCAAATCTTTATAGAATAATGGCATACTGGCTGCTGCTCTCAATCAGCTTTAGATTCATGCTGGTGACTGTATGATGACAGATAATAAGACATTTATAATCTGTTAAAAGGCAGTGCCCTAGAGTGTGAAAAAGTAGTCATGCTCAGCTTGACAATGTGACAGATGGCTCTGCATTCATCTAGGTCCAGCTACGCGCCCAGTACACCTCGGACAGAAAGTGTACTGAGGTGAAAGATGCCACGGCAGAGCCTAGAGCTCCTCTGTGCTACAGGATATTTCAAGCTCCTGAGGTACAGGTGTAGAAATTGAAGATATTGAATTGATTTCAGCTAAAGCTTCCTACCCCAATATGGCCTGTAACTGTGCAGGTTACAGAGGGAGATGCAACTCAGCTAGAAGTCGTAAGGAAAAGATTTGAAGAACAATCCAGGAAAGCAAAACAAATGAAGGAAAAACAGAGTGTTCTCCAAACCTGTGTCTGAAAAAAAATCCTAAAGGCAAAGACACAGGTGTGTGAGATGACTCTAGAAAAGCAATTGGAAATTCCCTGTGCCCTCGATATAAACCCCTTTCTTTCAAAGGTCAGCATTTAGTGTTTGCAGCTAAGAAGCTTCTTCCACTGGCTACTCAGTGTGCTTCTGTTTCTGTGATGGTTTTTATCCTGATCCTGAGAGAACCCTGTCAGATGAGGTGTAAGCCACGTTTACCTGTAAGTGCCCCACACTGGCTTGTGATGCCTAATCTCTTTTATTGATCCTACTAGCTGTTTTCTGGAGCCATTGATTTTCCTTGCTGTCAGTTTGTGGCCTTGACTCTTTAATGTTTATTTAGACTGGTCTCCATAAATTGCTTCTGGTGCTGAGGGCGAGAAAGGTGGCAGAAGGTCAGGGGTGCATGTATACCTGTCCATATATATAAATCACAGCTTTTATTCTTCACTGTTCTTTGTGAACACTGTTTGCTGGGTGAATAAAAAGGAACTATTCTGCTAAAACATGGAGAAGCTATTACTAATTCCCTAGTGTCTGCAATTTCGTTGCAGTCTGGGTTTTCAATTTTCTGTATCTTAGTGGTACCTCTTGTTATCTACTCAAACCTGTAATGTTTCTTTCTGTTAGAGAGACACAAAAAAGGAGAATAATTGTTTGTTTCCCAGCACAGAACTGTCTTTTTAAAAAAAGTAATGTGTGTATATGTTTTGTTGGTGAATTTTCAGTGTGGGGGAACTGTTACTTCTTGCCTCTTTTTAAACTTCAGTATTTGTAGAGAACGTTAGGACATAACAGGTGTGGACTTAATGACATTTGTACAAAAAACCAAAGACCACCCCTCTTGCTTACAGCACCCAAAACTCTATCCACTTAAAGAAGGACTATAGCCTTCACTGGACAGAAATAGCAGTGCTATTCCAGCAGTAGGACAAATGTTACTCTCTGGCAATGCCACTGACAAAGCCAGCAAAATGGTTAAGAGAAGAGGTCAGTACTGTGTACCAGTAATTTGTGAGAATATCCTGGAAATTCAAAGGGAGAAGGCCCACAGTTCATTTAACAGTGAGCTACTAGAATGCTGTAGCCTTAAATCAATGGAAACTGTTTTTGCAACAGCTGAGATTTTTTTCGTCTGCAGCAGTAAACATCATAGTCTGTACAAGGTGACAAGTGGTTCTCCTGAGGCTAGGAGGACAGTAATCAATAGAGGTGCAGCCTAGGCCACTGTTCTGTCTGCTGATGCAGAAGTGTTGTGTACAGATATGATGCTGAGAATAAATCAAAAGGAGAAAGAGAAGTTGCTCCAACATAGGTAAAGGAATAAATTACAGGCGATACGTTATTGACCAGAATATGTGAATCAGTTTTTTGTTTTGTTTTGTTTTGTTTTTCTGATCCATCTCTGTTGGTTTGTATGTCTTTTTCTATTCTATACTTAACCAAGTCCAGTTCCTTACAAAAGGGAGATGTAGGAACGGTGGCAGGGTAAATATTTGGCTTAATATTCCCCTTTCAAATGTTCCTCCTTCTTTCAAAGGTCGATGCAGGCTTTTATACATGTTGGAAAATGCATTAAACATATGTTATGAATGACCAGCACCCAGAAGAAAGTCTCAGATATAATTCCAAGTTCAGACTGAAATTTCAGTATTTTTGAGGATTACTGGCCAGGATCATTTCTTTCAGTACCCTGAAACTGTCCATTAACCGAGACGAACATACCCTTAATTTACATGCAAAGCCCTAAAGCATCTAAAACAGAAAGCTGCACTGTTGCTTACATAACTTCATATGTTAAAGCTTTGCGTTTCATAGTATATATTGCATTGTTAGATGATGTCCTGATCGTAGACAATATAAAGTATGAGAGGAAGGTGAGTGTCTCTGGTAGTTTACTTGTTTGTCTTCTGTACAGAATTGGAGTGCAACTTTAAAATCAGCATCACAGCAAGAATGCAAAATGCATTAAGACACAAGGGAGTACTCCTGAGACTCATGTAGGTCCTCCAGATAAAGAAATCAGCAAACTTTGGAGTGAGTAAGGAAGAAAATTGTAAATAATTCTTATGAAAAATTTTTAGGTTGGCATATTTACTGTATTTATATGTTCTAACAACAGAAGGAACATCCTGTCCTAAATTCAGCTATATAACCAATCAACTGTAACCAATTATATATTTATTTTAAACAACAAGGGTGATCAAACTCTCAATGAATTGATGAGTAATTTCTAATAGTCTTCAGTATCGCCACCGTAAGGATTAACCAGTGCAATTTTAATACACCGTAACCACTACGATTCAGTATATTAAATTAATTTGGCAACCATTACATTCATTGGCAAATTTCTTTCTTGCTTTATTGAGCCTTTGCTCATAAAAGACTAAAAGCTGGATCTGGACAAAAAACCAAATGATTCAAATGATTCAAATGTCCCACAAGAATGAGTGCATCAAAAATAACTGTTTGAATAGTCTATTTAACCTGTAGACTGGAAACAGAACAAGACTACAGGCTTTCTTCTGTAAGTAAGTAGTGTTTAGGTACATTTTCCTTCAGTCCAAGAAAAGCAAGTGACTTCCCCCACTACAGATTTTTCTGTACTGACACAACATATTTTTATACAGCTGAGTTTAGCAATGCATAATACCTCATTAACATTTAACAGTGTGAAATACGTCTCTGTGAAGTTTTTCGGTTTGGGATTTTTTTTATGTAAAATAGGAAGGAAGGTTGTTAAACTTTATTTTCTTCTGGAAAAACAAAACAGAAAATGTTTTCTCTTCACATTTTTCCATCTGATGTCAGGAGATTACATTAGACTTTTCCTTATTTTCACTCATGACTGACATTTAAATACCAGAAATGAAAAGTTTTGGAGATGGCAAGGAATAATAATTCACTTACGTCTATAAATATCCAAGACATGTTTAGTTAGGAGGAAACAGATGACCTAACAGAAGACTAAATCTTGGCAAGTTTACTCACATTGACCAAACCCTGGCAATTAAATTTCAGCCAGCTGGTCACTTCTAATCCTCTCTTGTTCAATCTATTTGATTGATTTTTAGTTTTTTCGTGTTGGATTTTTTTTTTCATGCCAAGTTCATCAGTTACTAGCAACACCAGACAAAATATTTCACGTAAGAATGAATCACAGATGAAATGTGAGGGGGCTTACTATACTGGGGATGAGGCCAAAAGAACTTAGAAAAATGTGAAACTTTATCACACATCCATAATTCTAAGACAGCAATCCATAAGGAGCGTAATTTAAGGTAGTAGCCAACTCACTGCCCTAGCTGTTAACTGGATTGCTAAATATTAGTCAAAATCCCTTTGTTTATTCCCACATTAAGATGTTTGTTTTCTGCTTGTAGTATCAGAAGGGAGGAAGGTCCAAGAAGGCGTTCGTAAAAGGGTGGTTCTGCCATTCCAGTGTACATCCTACACGTCATTAGTACAATCCTTCATCTGCTACATTCAGTAGTTATTTCCTGAATTTAGTTCTACTTTCTGCTTTGATTTACTTGTTTTTGAAAGCAAAATCCTTATTATTAAGACTAGAACTGTGGCCTAGTTCCAGATCATTTTGCAGTCTGGGCACCCCAAGAATTGAACACAATACTTGTGAAGAGTTCCTGCTTTTTTTCATAGCTGACAATGAAGGAAGAACAAACAAACAAACAAAACACACAGAAAAATATATTTACACATTCAGTTTCTGTAACTACAGGGGAAGTTGATTTGTCACAGTCTATTTGCATCAATGAGCTGACACAGGAAAGATGCATGTGTGGTCTTCTTGGAGGAAGAAATCCACTTTTCCACACAGCTCTCCAAAAGGCATGAGGTAACGTGATTCCAGACTTATTGCTTCTGACAGTTTTGGCATTTTAAATGCATGTAATTAAACATACAAGGAAGAGTTGGATGAGAAAGTCTGGGCCAATAAACAAAGCTTTGGTATCTTGCAGACTGAAAATGGGACAATTGTGAAGATGAGTACTTGTTAAAGATAAGCACTTGACTCTGTAATGAGTTAATCTGATGCACTAAGGAGTAGAAATAACATTTTTAATTTTGTCAAAGCACAAGGCTTTAATCTGGTGTCACAATCAAGTCCTATTGTGCTGGACCAAAAAAAAAAAATGCAATGAAAGGGTTAATCTTTGCAGAGATTAATTCATTTAAAAGATGAAAAAAATAAAGTTGGGATATGAAGAATATGGTAAAGAAGAGGATGAGTTTTCTCAGTTTTGTTAGCTGCGGAAAAATATTATTCTCTTTCTTAAACTTAGAAGGCATTGAGGAAAATTAACAAGAATCATTCTGTGTTTCTTCCTTTGATTCCAACAGCAAATACCATCACAAGACTAGTATTTTATTCAAAGATTTTGCGTGAGATAAAAAAACCAAATCTGATGTGGAACATAGATACGACTGGATCCCTGCAGACCCTATGGAATCTTCATATGAGGCATTAATCTCCTATACATTGTAATTGCCACATAAATGGCCAAGTGTCACGGAGAACAGTATTGCCCGGTGCTTTGCAAGTGCTCAGTGGAAGAGTAAGAAAGTGTGATCAATCAGGGTCGGCAGACCCTTCATTATTTCTGCAGGAATACCAGGACTGAGTGATAGTTAATCACTGAAATAATTGAATAACTTGATTTCCAGGATCCATTAGGGAACCCAAGAGAGTCAAGGGAACATTTGAAGGTTCTTTCTTGAGACCAGTATTACTATTTAGTACGATGAACTTTATATAGATGCCTGAAGCCTTAGAATGTCAACACTAAAGTTCAGCCCTGTTCAGTCCAGGCCCTGTGTCCTCAGCTATAAATTATCATTCTTTGCAACACTGAAATTGTCAGCTCTTATGTACTCAGACACAAAGAACAAATAATTTCTTAATCTTCTATTTGTTAAGCTAAATAGATTGAACTCCTGTCACGTGCCATAAGGAGCATCTTACAATTCTAATTATTTGTCTCTGGAAGCTCTCCAAATGTTCACCATCTTCCTCTAAGTGTAGGTACTTTCAATGGACACTGTGTATTCCCATAGTGATTAGACTGGCATATCCAGAATCAGTATAGGGTCTGTTTTACTTTATACATCCTGTTTTACACATCTTGGTCTCAGGAGCTACTTATGGCTACTTTGTCACTCCAAGAATACAATAAAACATTTTTAAATAATCACAGCTGCTTAGGGTAAAACCTCATATATTTGTAAGGAGCAGTTTAAGGCTGAACTTTCCAGCCCATGTGAAATAGCTCCCACATTAATACAATAAAAAAAAAATCCACCACAAACAAACAAACAAAAAACCCCAGCATCAACAACACAGAGAAAGCAGTCAAAGCAGTGATGGAAAGCTAACCAAATAGGAAAAGATGAAAAGAGTATTTCCATTTTGGAAAATATAAATTCAATTAAAAGAAGGAATTGAGAACCTTCTATGCTTAGATATTCCATACTGTTGTCAAAAAACAAGTGTTAACCTGAGAAAAGCTACAGAAATCAAGCCATCAGAAGTTTTCTCTTTACAGATGCCTTTCTCCTGGGGAAAAAAAATGAATCAACCTATTATTTTGGTTTTCTTGCATCTCTTTAGCTGTAACAATCATAACAAATTTAGTTGTTGCTGTCCACATGAATGTCACAAACTCTCCTCTAGTGAGTAAAATATTAAACATGAATAAAGGAATGTTCATATAAAATTCTTATTTTTCTTTTCAGGATGTGATTCTAAGATTGATGTAAGCAGAGACATCAGTGTTTGTATCTCAGGTAAGCCACCATCTATTGAAGAAAACAGCCTCATAGAATCTTACTGATTGTTCTCTGTTGTTTTAGCCATCTGAAATAAAAACCACTGAATGCTTTTTATTTAGAGTTCATTCACAGAAAACAAACAATTCACCACATGTTTATATTCTTCCAAGATCTTTCACTAATGGTTACTGATTTCTGCATTACATGTGGAACACCTAGGGAAATAATGTAATATCCACCTAAATCTCCAAAGAGCTCATTATCATTAGTGCCTTGACAGTAGATACAAAATTAATAATAATGATGATAGACATTTAAAATAATGTATTATCATCTCTGATGTAATTGCTACTCAAAGAGTATTTCACAGAGCATTGTAGAATTATAACCATCAAATTTACCATGATTAATTTCAGTTTACTTGACTTGGCGAAAATAAATTGAGGCAGATTTCTATATGCCTTGAACATAAAGGGCAGAGTCATTAGCAGAGTCCATTTTGTAGAGAGGAAAAATAAAAATTCAGCCTGAGATTTACTGAAAAAATCTCTAGCTAATGAATTATGCCAAGAGATTCATGAAATTGTGTAATTATACTGATACAGACTTCATCAGCTAATACTTTTCACCTATGACAATCATCCTCTCCATATGCTAATCCCATAAGGGATATTTTAACACCGTCGGTGAAGAAAATGTTTCCACAGCTGTTCTGTGTTCTCTACCTTCTGCACTGATGTTGGTACATAGCAGAGGAAGAAACAGTTTACCCACCACGATGGAAATTGTGTTCATAAGATCTGCTTGTTCTCTACTGCTCTCGTCAAGAAGATATAGAAGGCATGAGAGCATGAGAGTTAATCATTTTCCCTTACAGCACCTGTACTATTCCTATTAATAAACACTGTGATTATACGCAAACTTGGAAGGAGAACAGGTACCAAAATCTGTGGTCCTTTTACTTTCATGCGATTAGGAAAGTATGGACATACAATTTGTGGATCCTTGACTCTGCCTCTATTCATTTGAATATACAAAACCGTGAACTTAAGTAATCCAAAGACAGGTATAATAACTTCTGCTTAGGACAGGATCACTGTAAGTGATGTGTTCTTCTTGGTCATTTAATTGGCAGTTTTTGGGCAGATCATAAGCTCTACATAATTAAAATGCAGGCACAATTAGCTTCTCTATGTGTACTGGGGGATTTACTACTTTTCTACAAGTGGATTAGGTTTTCACACTTTTCTTAGGGAATCCTAGAGCAGACATATAATTTATACTGAATTCCATAAAACAGTGGTAAAAAAGGGACATTTGGGCAAAATGTATTCTCCGTCGCAGCCAATTATATGTTCCACAGAGCCTGAGATAGTAATAACAAAGAAACCAATGCACAACACGGACCCACTGATCCCATCTGTTAAAATGTCTCCAGAACTACCACAGCGGGGGTAAGATTTCACCTTTCATCTGGTTTTGTGACCTGTCACTGGTGACACTTTCACCCTACTGCTGTCTAAAAACAGACTTGAAAAAATCTTCTCAGGTTCTCAGATGGGTCTGCATACATGGAAAAAAAACAGTCCGCAGTCTTTTGATGTAAATATCAAACTTAGAGTCTAGGGCTTTTACAGCCACTTACTCTGGTATATCCGGGCGTGTGTGTTTGGGTTTGCTGTTAAACAGTTTATGAAGACAAGCACTTCTAAGCACCTTAGAGGCACTGCACCTGTACTTGCTGCACCTAAATGACGTTTTCACTCTTTAGAAGAAAGAGCAATATTGTTCTAGCGTGCACAGAACATATGCTAATCAGCTGTACTCTTCAGGCGCAAATGAGATAATGTGCTCATTGTTTAGACACTGGAATTGTTCATTACAAAATGACACAGTGTTTGCCAATTTTGTCTTCATTATAAATGTAAATATTAACTGGTGATATGCAAAAGAATACAAAAAGTCAACAGCAATTAATTGGCTTCTGCAGTAATTAGCAACTGTAAGGCAAACACTTAGGAGCCGTTGTAATTGTCTGCATTAGGAATACACCTCCTGTACAGATCTAATTAGCAATTTAAATAGTTCAGAAATTATATGCCTCTTGCCTTTACACTCCCTGAAGTACCGTTCATTAATGGGGAAAAAAATTGCTAGTAAATGTCATTTGCATTGTCTCATGTTAAGAGCTCTACATCAAAGCCTCTGTGTTATTTCCTCATACTGAATAATACAGAACTGAGGCTTGTGGACCAATATAGTTGTAATTAGGCTATGATTCCTTTGTAAACAGCAGACACAAGAACTGACAGAAGCCTATTTTGCTCTGAGGTACATACTCTACAGTTTAAGCTGTAAGTAAGGAAAGCAGAGCTACGCAAGGGCTGCAGCTACCAAATAAAAAACAATCGAAGCTGCATCTAGGATTCATACAGTTATATTAATTGATGCTTCAGCTCAGTATTTCCTTTGGGGATAGGAAGTATAAGAATAATCACATAAGGGCTATGTAGCATTTCCTGTAGTACGTTATCATATTACATTATGTCCAAGAATGACACAAAGACACAAGGACAAGCAAGGAGCTACCAGATAATCATGGTGATCATCAGAAGATCTGGGTTTCTTTAGGAAAAAAAAAAAAAAGGATGAAAGAGTATCTAATTTCACTTTAGAAGTACGTCACAGGGAGAAATAAGAAGAAATTAAGGTATAAATAAATAAATAAATAGATAGATAGATAAATAAATATCTTGAATTTAAAGAGATTGTTGACACTAAAGCAAACACATAACAATGGACTACATACATTTGCACAGAAAACCAGTACAATATATCCTGAACATCAAGAAGACTAAATTCCTGAATAACTTCTAAATAAGATCAAAGTCCCTATCTCCTCTATCAGAGATTAATTTTTTTATGGATATTTGTAACAAGACATCTCCAGAAAAAAGTATGGGCTTGATATTGTTATACCTTGGGTAAATGCTGAAGAAAGGACCTGTATGCAGAATCACAGGAACAGTGAATTTCAGCATGTGATTTACCTCAGGAAAGTGATATGACAGCATCGCTACCATGCCTGGATGCTACTGCTGCTACCATTAGCATTAGCTAAGCTGCACTGTTTGCAGCACAGATGCTGAGTTAAACAAAATGAGATATGGTAGCACTCACACCAATGAATGGTGCTAAGACTCTAACAGTGTCTACAAGGAATATAATGATCCTCAGATATCACACTCCATTTTTGTTTCTCTCCAGAGCTTGATTCTGGCAAACTCAGCTCCAAAGTCTGCTCCTCTGTTCCTGTGAGAACAGATCAAAGCAAAAAAATGTTGCATTATGGCACCAACACTTCATTTTCTGGTTAGTACTCCAGGCACAAATGAGTGGTTAGGAGATAGAAAAGAGTGGATAGATTCTTTTTTTCATAACTCAAACATATATATATTAGACATAAGCTTCAAAAGATCATTCATTGGAGCATTTTCTTCCAGAACCTATAACAGTCTAAGTGAAAACTTGTTAAATGTCTGATTATTCGTAAATATTTCAGACTGTATATTCCAAAGTGTATAATGGGTTTTTCATTTTTTCTCACTACTGATTCTTCAGAAATACATGTTTAGCCCTGAAAAATATACCTTTGCTCCTCCTTTTACTGAACAGTCCACTAATGCTCACATTCTGAACATTTTAAAAGTCTTTTTGAAGAAAAAGTTGGAATTACTCACAGGAGATCTGCAATTTTATATTACTTTTTATTTCTTTTCTTGTGGTTTTCCATTAATTTTTTCTGCACTCAGGCAAGATCTCTGCACAATTTTGGCCTATGGGGGAGAGTGAGAGGAGGAAAAAAGGAGTGAGACATAGCACATTTCATTTACATTTTGGCATGTAGTATGTTCAACATAAAATTTTGTTTCTTCCTTATGAGTAGAAATCTCAGCCAGTTTCTTACCGTCTAGGGAAACCATGTACTTGATGTTAACATAAAGAGAAAAGTTTTATAAACTTCATTCTGAAAAATAACAACACTTATTTTCTCCCCATCACTTTTAAGAACAAATGCATTTTATTTTGCATTTATTTGACTCAAATGAACTTCATTCTCTTTCCATAAGTTCTCAGTGACCATTGCTGCCGGATCTGGTGTTACTTCAGCCAATACCTTAAGTACAATCTGGTGAATTTAATCAACAGTGACAAAATTGAAAACTGCTGACTCCTTAAGGAATATTTTAGAGCTTGGATGTAGGTTTGATTGCAATAGTTCTGTTTTTGGTTTTTTTTGGCACTGGGTTTGTTTTGGCTTTTTGTTGTTTAGTTTTTTCTTTCTTAAAAAGAATATTACCCTTTATAATTATACAACATTGTGTACTGACTATACAATGATATGAAAATCATGAGATTAATGAATAATACACTTCTGTTAAATTTCCACTCATTTTTGTTTTCACTCTCAATGTAAAGGGTCAAAACAGGACAGAATACAAAATTTTCTTGTTTTTCAACATGTATTAGAAACTGTCAATAAAATCAAGTAATGTCTGTAGAAAACAAAAAATGCAAAACCTCCCTCTTCGTCATCAGTTAGCAGGAATATTTATCAATCCAGTCTAATCTTGATTCTTCACCTTGTTCCTGCTAATATTTTTAGTTTTCCTTCCAGAGTCAGGAGGAACAGAAACTTTCACTCAAAAAGGTAAGGATTTTTATTTTTTTCCTTGCAGCTTGCTGCACTCAGGAATAAAAGCTTTAAAAACATATCAGATGTTGCAGCAGGCTTGATAACTTTATGAGCATTTGTAAAAATACAGATGCCCATTTATGGTTCTCACTACCAAGAGCAAAACTAGGTTGCAG
Source organism: Apaloderma vittatum (assembly GCF_000703405.1). NCBI lineage: Eukaryota > Metazoa > Chordata > Aves > Trogoniformes > Trogonidae > Apaloderma > Apaloderma vittatum. The sequence goes on from NW_009694464.1 coordinate 21,640, forward strand.
CTATGCTTTACCAGCAGAGCTCAAACACCCAGGTAGCTGGTAGTTACAAACTTGGAAGAATGTGAGATCACAGCACCACTCTACTTAGGAGACAGAGCATATGCTTTGCAATCTGAAAATCTGCCAGTTGGTATCAAAAAGCAGATTTTCACAGAATTAAGCATAGAGCTTGGATATTCTTTAAAACAATGTAATAAACAACCTGCATTACCACTTCTTTAGCTTTTTCCTGATCTAGCAGCTAGTTACAAGACTCCCAAATAGCTCAGTTCCTGGGATGCAATTTTTTCTTGTTCTCATGAAAGGCACAAAAGCTTCTTGCTAAGAATTTTTATGTGTATGGTGTTACCTAACCCTTACTGTGTCAAATTCAGGGCACATATCTGAAATTATGCTATTCACTTTTCTTAGCATCCCTATCAGCCAGATAACTAACTATACAATGGACATAAAATTCAAATGGCAGGAAAAAGTTCAATAAAAAATGAGCATGTCAATTCATCCATTATGATATCAAGAATCAATTTTAAAGTGAAAAATTGCTGTTAATAAACCAGTGAATGTTACTAGATTAAAGAGGGTGAACTCGTAATATGCTGGACCACTGTAACTCCAAATATTTAAGATTTGTAATCCTGACCAAGAAAAAGAAAACAAACTAGTATTAATGAGGATGAGAAATTTTCATGTCTCATTTAACTCTTAATTTAACAAGTAGTTCATTTATGAGAAGCATTAAAACATATTGCTCCTTCAGGGCTTAAATATGAAATCTCTAACTCTAGATATGACAGATTGAGAGAAAATTTAATTAAATAACTTGGGAAAACCCACTTGCAAATTATTAATTTTACTGAGTTTGGGAAAGTCCTGTACTTCCAGTTATCACTGTACTTATAGCATATAATATTTGCTATGTCTTCATTTCTCAAAAATATTGTCTTGGTTTTTTTCTATTTGCATGAAAATACGTGAAGTGAACTAACTTGTAAAAACTTCTTTTAACTTCTGTTTGGAAGTTGTAGTATGAGTAGGACAATTTTTTAAAATTATTTTTTTTCCCCAGAAGAGAATAAAATGATCAAGAAATAACTACTCTGTCTTAAGAGAAAAGAAAACCTAACGATTCAGGAGGAACTCACAACGGAAGATACGAAGAACCAGGTATGAGAAGAGTATCCTTGCTTGTCTCAGCAGTCAAGGACTCAGGTTGCAGCGAGAGAGAGATATTTGCACTATTCTTACTACCTCAGAAGACTGCCGAACAGTGGGCTGATGTGGATGGATGTAATATCCAAATTCTGCCTGTCTACAGAAGAATTAAGAAGAAAATATTCCAAAAAGGGACATAAAAAAGAAAATCTTGCAATGTCTCTTAAATGAATTTTCTTTACTCTCTCAGATCACAGTTGCTCTAAATACTGGGGTGTCCTGGGTTTAGCTAAAACCCAGTCCTATTTACTAATTTTTACTTTTCAGTTTAGTCTCTTCTAAAAGGCTATATTTTCTGAAGTTAGCAGCATGTTTTTGCAAACGGTGTCTGCTACTGGCAGTGATAACACCTGATGTTTGCAGTCACTGCCTGGGACTGGGATGCAGAAAGGCTCTTGCTGATACTTATTCCTACAGTGACCAAGGCCACTGCTGGCTCTTGTGTGCCACGCTGGGGGTGCCGGGTAGTAAAGGGGGGTCACAAGGAAGTAAAAGGTTACACCTCCGGAGGGTAACAGAGAGGACAGGTGTCCAACTAGAGTATTCCATCCCATATACATCATATTTAGTATAAATTGAGTGACCATGAGAGTTTAGGCCATTTTCCTCAATGGCCGGTGTCCAGGGAGGACTCCATCTGACCTCCTGCTTTTGATCCGGATCCTGACTTCTCGAATCCAGCTCCCTGTATCCAGCTCCCACCACTGCTGAGCCTGGGGCTTCCCCAGTGCCTCCTGCCCTGCAGCATCAGAGGTGATTGATATCAGGGGAGGGAGTCGGGTTTGATATTGGGCTACTATCTACAGTTGTATATAGTTCTTTACTTCTATCATTCCACTATTATTTCTATTATTGTTTCATTAAAGCTGGTCTAGTTGTTTTTTTTCTTCTCTAACCCAAAAGTCTCTCTGCTTCATTCCCTTTTCCTTCTCATTTAGGGGGCGGAAGAGGGGGTTAGAGAGCATCTGTCCATGTTAGAGGCTAGCCCAGCCCTAACCCTTGACATGGGGTTACAAACACACTTATATTCTGGCAAAAAATTAATTAAAATTTATTTGTGTTTATGGAAGTATAGTTATATTCACATGGAGTAATTACTTCACAAGGCTTGTCTTGCTAGACATAAGAGAGACAACCACGATAGGTCCGTAAGTCCCTTGATGGAAATAGCAAAATTTTTTAAAATCTGTAAATCAATCTCTCCAAAATATTTTAAAAGCAATTGTCAAGAGATTGTGATTTAGGGTTCTGATTAGTTCTTACACATTATGCAGCAGCAGTTCCTTACCAGTTGAAGCAGAGATTCAGCCCCTTCATATTCTATACCTTATTGGACACAAAAGCATTTTCAGTTTTTAAACCATATAGTTACGGCATTATTTAATTGTTTAACTGTTATCTTTTTTTGTTTGTTTGTTTCTTTTCAGGTAGCAGGTTTGAACAAAATTCTGTCCTGAATAAAGAGAGGAATGGAAGCCAAGATAATTTTATATTGTAAACCAGAATGTAGGGACGCTTTGAAAGGATAATGGGAAATTTCTTAATTATTGCTGTAGTTTTTGTCTTAGCAATAATATTCCAAACAATAATTTGCCTTCCATATTGTATGAATGATTTTTTTCCATGACAAGAGCATAACACACATTCTAAGTCTTCATATCTTGTATCAACTTGATGGGAAAGCAGGAAAATGTGTACAGCTCTTCATTTCAAACTACAGATGCATTAGGTATTCTTCTTGTACTATTTTCTACATGAGAAAAAAACATCTAGGAGCTACTTTAGGGTTTGTGCTATGCTCACCTTTATTCTTCTTTCTCAGTTTCTTTATGCTCTTAGCAGGGAAAGTGCTCAAAATTTCCTTTAGGAGGATTGTCTCAGTTATATTTTCTCTCTACAGTCATTTTACCAAAGCCCAGGATTCAGTGCAATTCTCATCAGAGCCAGCTGGAAGATTTCCACTGACTTCACTAAGTGCTGGATGAGGCTTTCTGGTTTTCAGATGAAGGTAAGCACCCTTTGGCCAGATGTGCAACATCCATTTCTTTCAGCCACAGTACATACTCTCTCAGCCGTCACTGGCCTTAAGTGTACCAGTATGCCTTGATAGCCAAATCATGCAGTTAATTCACCACCTTAATTAACCATTTTCAAAACAGAATTAAGACATCCTTTTTGATAGGATGTATTTTCCTTTGAAAATAATCTCTTTACTTTCTACCTTGCCTTCCCCTGCCTCACCTTTCTCAAAGAAAAAGTACAGTTTTCCTAGAAATACTCATTAGAGGGACAGGCACTACAAGATGTTTCTACTTACAAAAAAATGAAAAGAAAAAGAAAATACTGAAGTAAAAAATCAAAATGTTTTCAGAGCTCATTAAGAACTAACAAGTTTTTTCACTCTTCTTAGATAGTAGGCCTATTGCTGCAGGAGTCCATTCATTAAAGCTGTTTTACTCCTGTTACTTTTACGCCTTCAGGTCAGAAAAGCTGATATCCTGCACTAGAACTGAGAGGTATTTCATGTGAAAGTAACCATCACATTTCACAGCAAGAGCTTGGTGAACAAAATCAAATTACTCACAAATCTGACTGTTTTCCACAGTTTCTTGAAAAGTAAGATATTTGTCACATTGCTGTACAGTGCTTTCTATTGTTAACTTTTGTATTCTTCATCTCCAGGAAGAAGATAAATATTGCACACCTGCCAAGATGTGGCTGTGACTGCAGAGATTGAAGGTCATCTCCCATCTCACAAAGTGAGAATTACAACTGTAATTTGTAATCAGTGATAGATCATAAAGGTTCTAAACTAAATCTCACATAATCACAAAATCACAGAATGGTAGGGGTTAGAGAGAATCGTTTAATATATACAAGGTAAATTACGCAGGTGTTTAAGAAAAACTCACTTGGCCTTTAAAAAAACACACTTGAGGGGCTGGGATTCTATATTGCATGTCAACCTGTGAAAAGGAATAGACAAAGAAAATATTAAGTACATTAATAATGCTCTGACTTTCTTTTTTAGAGTCTGGTGTTGTCTAGTAGTGTATCTCACATTATTCACTGGATTATAATACATACTTATGTTATAGCTGCAAGGCTAAAGGATTTGATAGTCATAATACCTCATTATTTTTCTTTTAATAGCTGTGAGACAAGTTATTTTCTGGAATAACTCCACTACACCAGCAGACTTATGCCAGCAAAGAATTTGGCCATATTAGTTTATGTTACTCCTGCCATAACTGACAGAAGAAAGTAATCTGGAGTTTGATCACATCTGAAAGCAAACACAGGAATTCTGTTTATTTTCAAATAGTCAGTGTTCAGAAGACAAAAAATATAGAACAGTGTTGCAGCTTAAGTAAAAGAAGCTATTTAACTTTACTCCTCTCCGATATTTTATTACACTTACAAATTGGAAAAATTTCAATTTCAAATGACATCGCTATTCAGTAAAAGAGAAAAATAATGAAAAAATTTGGTACATTTTAAGGACAATGTCTGGATTCTTGATCGTCTGGTACTTAAACAACTGAAAGAAAATGAAAAAACACAGCTAGTTGAACAACTCAATGCATCAGAATAATACAGATGTCACGAGTATGAAAGGAAGCTTCTTGTTGTAAAAAATAATAAAAATAAAATTCAATTTAACTAATAATGAAAGAGTAGATTTCCTTCAAAACTTAAGAAAATCTGGTTGGATAAAATCCCATAGCCCACAGTTTTATCTTTTAAAACAAATTCAAGGTCTGAGAAATGTGATAACACCTCTTTTTCTTATTTCTTACTTTTCCGTTCTTACTTCATACAGCACGATCTTTCCATAAAACATCACAACACCTACACGCATTCTGGATTTTCTTTTTCCTAAAATTTTCATTAATAGCTAGATCTAGAATCCTGACAAAAAATCAGATTTTCTTGATGACTTAATCTTGATCTTCTAGAAAGTTAAAATAACAACAAAGGGGTATGTACCTGAACATTAGTAAACTAATGTCCTATCTCAAGAAGATGAAACTTTATTTTCACTTAGAAAATGCTCACAAAAAGAATGTAGTCAGAAATCAAAGCATAAGAATATTGGATTTAGATTCTGAGATAGGAAGGGGATATATTCTATTAAAAAAACCCCAAAATTATTCTAAGATATTTTAATGCTCTTTTCAATGTAAAGAAAGTTATTAGCTGTAATTGAAATACATACACATTTCTCACAGTGCAGCCAAATAGCTACTGCATTAGAATCATCAGGATGACATCTCTCTGTCATTTCTTCAATATATCTTTTTAATTCAGTAACAGAAGGGAGACTATACATACATAGGTTTGAATTTTGTTACAGTTGTAATGAAACGACGTCACAGTAGAGTTTGGAGTAATGAAATTCTTACAAAATGAAATTTAATGCGAATCCTTTAATAGTTCTGATGAAATTTAGGTGGGGTTTTTTTTGGTGTTAATATCTTCTACACAATCTGCTTTCTGCAGTATTATTATGTCTGTCCCTATCTGATTCCTTCCAACAGATGTGCTGAAGTAGAACATGAAGTACCCTTTCCAGAGATTTCTGACAAAGCTGAAACTGTGAAAAGCTTGAAATCCCTTTTTAAAAATACTTTTGTACTTCTGAGAAACACACTGTCATTTTGTGCCACTGTTTCTTTTGATTTCTGCAAAGAAAAGGAAGATGACTCAAGTAGTACAGATGGTCCAGTTTTAGTATGTTTCTGACTGTCAAAACTTTCTTTGGTCAGAGTCTGAGTTTTACAAATATTTTGAAATTAACCTTGATATTACCTACAGGTCATCATGTTGGATAAATTTGCCAAGCTCTACAGAGCTCCATTCATATTGACAATTGATTTAGTAAGCTATTATTGTGTGATTACACGGTATATTATGAGCAGGTGAAAATGTTTAAATTTATTTTCTTTAAAAAAAGAAGTATTTTTTTGTGAGTTTAATAAGCTGAAGAGGCTTACAAAAGTATCAGGCAAGCTGCTTCAGTCAAAGGTACCACATGATGGTGAGTTGAGGGGAAGACACCAATCTTTTAGGAATGAGAAATTTGTCAAAAGTCATTATCCCTGAGACGAACACATTCTACAATGTAATACACAGCGAAAAAAATTATGCTTCAAGTACCTCTGCAGAGGTCCTGGACATTTTTAAAAATATTGTTTAAACATAAGGAAAAATAATCTCATTTTAGAACCAACTAGTTTGGATTAGTTGATTTTATTTTTTTTCCCCAGACATAGGATACGACAAGAGTAACATATTACATCGCTTAATTGTCTTGTGGGTTAATAGAGATAAAATACTCTGGAGAAAATCAGCAACCTTTATAGCCAGAAACTCTAATTTTCAAATTTCAAGGTTCTTAAATGTGAAGGTTAAAAATTCCTGAGAGAGAAATCCTGAAACTTTGTCTTATTTGATTCCAGCCAAATCATAGTCATTGTACTCTGGGAGAAGTTTTCCATAGACAGTCAGAAACTAAAAATTCCTTTCCATGTAATTTTATTTTCTTTAAGTGTATATTAAAACTTCGGAATTAAATTCTATACTACCTTGTTCTTACATATAATTTTAGCATATTGTGAGTCAGCTTTTTCTGCTCACAGTACACTCTCCATTAATAAAAAATGCAAATAACGATACCTCCAATATGAACATGTAAGGTTACAGTTTTAGTAAAAGTGTCTTTTTGAATAAATCCCTACACAGGCAAAAGGTAGGATATAGGTACCTATTTTAAGTCACTTGGCAGTATCTTATGGGATTTACTAGCCCTCAGTTTACATCAAGAAATCAACATTTATTTAGATTTTCCTTCAACAGTAAATTTCTGATTGAGTTTCTCAGTTACTAAACACTGAACATATTCTGTAAAATGGCAGTGTATATTATGTAATAGGTATAATTCTATTATGTGTCTAGCTGATTATAATAACCAGGGAAAATATTAATATTTAAAGTTCATTCCTACATGAACATTTTTTTCATTCGTTTGGTCATTTAGATACTCAGAAAAACAGCCTATAAAGAGTAGAAGAAGAAAAAAAAACAATAGAAAATCCAAGACACTTAATGTGTCTTATTTTAAAACATGATGATGAATTACATCACATTCACACTGGAGAAATTTTATGTGAATAAGGTGTTATTTCTACAGCACTGAAATGAACATCAGATCAGCATTCCACCTCAGTCCAGAGGCCATGAATTGAATGACAGAATCATAGAACAATTCAGGTTGGAAAAGACCCTTGGGATCATCGAGCCCAACCATTGACCCTACACTACAAGTTCACCCCTAAACCATATCACCCAACACCACATCTAAACGACACTTGAACACATCCAGGGATGGCAACTCAACTACCTCCCTAGGCAGTCTATTCCAGTTTCTGACCACTCTTTGCGAGAAGAATTTCTTCCTAATGTCCAGCCTAAACTTGCCCTGTTGCAACTTGCAACCATTCCCCCTGGTTCTGTCCCTAATTACCTGTGAGAAGAGACCAGCAACAACCTCTCTACAATGTCCTCTCAAGTAATTGGAGAGCATGATGAGATCCCCCCTCAGCCTCCTCTTCATCAAATTGAACAGACTCAGCTCCCTCAATCGCTCCTCATAAGGTCTGTTCTCTAGGCCCTTCACCACCTTTGTTGCCCTCCTCTGCACTAGCTCCAACACCTCGATATCTCTCTTATGCTGAGGTGACCAAAACTGAACACAATACTCAAGGTGCGGCCTCACCAGTGCTGAGTACAGACGGACAATCTCCTCTCTTCTTCTGCTGGTCACAAAATTTCTAATTCAAGCCAGAATGCTGTTGGCCTTCTTGGCACACTGCTGGCTCATATTCAGCCAGCTGTCAATTAGAACGCCCAGGTCCTTTTCCACCAGACAGCCCTCCAGCCACCCTTCCCCAAGCCTGTAGCATTGCATGGAGTTGCCGTGACCAAAATGCAGGACCCTACACTTGGCTCTATTGAATTTCATGCAGTTGTCCTGGGCCCATCAATCCAGCCTGTCCGGGTCCCTCTGTAGAACCTTTCTACCCTCCAGCACATCGACACTCCCTCCCAGCTTGGTGTTATCTGCAAACTTGCTGAGGGTGCACTCAATCACCTCGTCAAGATCGTTGATGAATATGTTGAACAGGAGCGGTCCCAGCACCGAGCCCTGAGGGACACCACTTGTGACCTTCTGCCAACTGGATTTAACTCCATTGACCACAACTCTTTGGACCCGGCCATCCAGCCAGTGTTTCACACAGCAGAGTATGTGCCCATCCAAGCCATGGGCAGCCAGCTCAGCCATAAGGATGTTGTGAGGGACGGTGTCAAAGGCCTCACTGAAGTCCAGGTAAACTACATCGACAGCCTTTCCCTCATCCACTAAACAGGTCACCTGGTTATAGAATGAAATTAGATTCGTCAAGTGAAAGTAAAATGAGAAACTGCTATCTAAAAATAAAGGGCTTGACTTGGTAAATGTCTCTGTGTTATGAAAGCTGATTCCTTGTTGCAGAAAAGGATCAGGGTTGTTCTGAGATAAGTGGGCAGGGTGAGAGGTAAGCAGGTCCTAATTTGAATGAAGAATGATGGAGATTTAATTGCCATTGTTTTGTATTTCCTTCTGTAATTTCCTTTTCAAATTTGCATTCAAGTTTTTCTTAGATTAAACTTGCTTTCAATTCGTGGACTACTCATGGACATTGAGCAACACTAAGAAAAGCAGCCGTTAGAATGTCTCTAATCTGACAGAATTTGAGGATTTTTAGAGATGGTAGTGTGTTACCCACCAGTGTGTAAATTTGGGTAATAGTAGTATATGTACTAGGACAAAGAAAGATCACTCTCTTGGAAACCAATACCATACTAACCAAAACAACAGGATTCAAAGTTGCAGATCTCAACACAAAGTCATATTTCTTTACACCCATTCCAAAGAAGTGTTGTCCAAAGTAATGGTAATTTACCATTTGCTGCTCTAGAGATGCGGCAACCATAAAAAAAAAAAATGTATAAAGCACAGATTTCATAAACAGGAATTCTGAAACCATGAGGAATGGATTTTTGTCAAGTAAATGCAAGCATGTATTCTAGGTCACTAAAATCTAAAAATATTTGTCCTTGACAATTAGTATATTGAGGATTATGAGTGAATACTTCAATTTATCAAAGACTAGACTGATAGTTGCATTCACGTTTATTCCACAGTGTTCTGCAGATTATTGGCAGGTTGGGCTCCCATTTCAGGCACGTTGATTAAGTAAAACGAGTCCAGGTCATGTTCTTTACTTTGGAAATGACAAAAGATAAGCAGATCTTAACAAAGCAAACAAACAACTAAATGCAATGCTTTGTCTGTTTTCTCATGGGATTTATGCTTCCTTCAGTCTTATATAAGAACTTGCTGGAGTTCCTTGATCCCTTCTGAACTTCTTCTCTCCCTTAAGCACATGATTCCTCAATTGCAGACTAACTTCTCAGACCTGCAGTGCAATTTTTATACCTTTCTTATCTTCTCTGAAATTACCAACAGAAGTAGTTCCTGATGACTCCCTTCCATCTGGAGTATCCCTTCAAACAAAATTATCAAAATACTCCCTGATGTGACATTTATCTGTGCCTTTAACTGACATGTATTACCTATTTTTTTGCTTTATTCGTAGACCAGTTTTCCTGTTCTACATTTACTTTGTCAAGGATAACTTCCAGTAGAAAGAAAGATCGTCAAAGACTAATGAATTATCCAGCAACTCTAGGGCTGCGAAAGTTATGCTTCAAGATAAAAGACAACAAAGGGCGCAGACCATCTTCATTAGTAAAGCTGACTTCACAGACTATTGAAATAAATGTTCATAATCTCCAGCTGGAATTATGTATTGTGCATACTGCCTTTACCATACTGTTTCACAAAGACTTGTTGCCATGATCACTTTAAGATTAATTTTGAAGTATGAAGATGTCAACCTTGAGACAAGGCCATCCAAAATCAAGATGAGATACCCTAGTATGAGTGAGATGATTTCTGGCAGCTTGAACTACCATTTCCTCAAAATTACTGTATTCTACTTAAATTATACTTATTTTGTGCTTTGGAGCATGTCATGTTCCTATTTAGTCTGTGTGCACTGCAGGTGTTTCAAAAGAAAGAAGCCCCTTTCGCACTGAAGACTTGAGATTTTAGTAAATAAAAAAAAAGCTATGAACTCTGAAATAAAATGTAGCAACCTTTTTCAGATTGGCAATTTAATTTTTAAAATATCATGAGGCCCTTATATTTTCATTGGCAGACACAATAATCTTCAGCCAGCAAAAGTACATTTTTGCTGATGCTAACTTATGTAGTGCTATGCAGTGCAATTAAATGAATTGTCTATTAACAGCAATTTTCCACAAGAAACTGAAACCAAATCATTCTACTAACATCACTAAGAAAAAAATCATATTCTTAGGACTCCAGTTCCTATTTGAAAAAGAGATTCCAGTAGGAAATACCTCAATGTAGAACTGTTTGCATTCTAACTCCTGAGGTTTGTTTTTACTTCAATGTGAACTAAGGAGTTAATGACACTCTTAAGATGTGGATGTAAAACAGTTTGAATTGGAACCTTTACTAAGTTTTGGCATGATTCTCAGCTTTAGAGCAAACAAGAGGGAACAGCTACCATGAAAATGTACACTTGTATAATATAGCTTTCACTCATCATCATAGAGATCAGTTGTAATTTTAACTGTGACACAAGCATAATTTTTGTTTGAATTAAGTTGAAGCATCCTAATTAATGGAGGAAAATATGCTAATGTAATACAAATTTGCCTGAAAAATGTCTGCTTAATAAATTCCATATATTGGTCCCTGAAGATACTTAAAAATTCTTTGTTTATAAGACCATATCAGATCAGAAGGTTTCTATAGTGGAAGAAATACTTTTGTATTCCATCCCAAAATGCACTAGGATTTTGAATCTTATTTAGTTCACAATTCTTTTGAGACTTCACTTCAAAATTCTGATGTTTTGAATAGTTATTTTTACAAAACAAGAAAAAAAAGTTATAACATTACACCTTGAGCGGAGGTTTTTTACTTCTCATACATTTTGCCTTTTTGACATACATCATGTAGCTCAGATTTGGGATGTAATTATCTGTATATATGGAATTATAGTTTCATTTATTTTTATCTTGAAAATTTGAATTTTGGGGTCCTTAATATACAATCTTTAATATCTTAAGTATATACATTATAAGGCAAAATAGTCAGAATACTTAATTTAAAACCTGTATATTTCTTACTTTACTCACAAATTTGTCTAGTATGATTGTTTGTAAGCATACATGTCTTCTGTTTTAACCTCTAAGCACTTGACTTTACTGAAAAACCTAACTGGAGATAAATCTACAGCGTAAGTAGTGTACAGTAGTTTATCTCTATGTCAGACATAAAGTGCTAATCTGAGGGGAAGTGACTGCACCATGTTATGTGTCAATGATATCTGGAGTTAAGCTCTTCTAGTAAATCAATCTCTGTGCCTATATAGAGAAAATCTTAATGTGCATGTTATCCTGATTTTGTCTCCAGTTATGATCTCTTCAACTTTGCCTTGTATGCAGAAGTAGTTTGTATCTATACTTGTAATAAAATTTTCCTACAATTCATTCTGTGAAATAAATCACAGAGATGTTTATATTGTTCCTAGAAATTTCAGTGTGACACCTGGTTGTACACAAGTGCTGTATTTTTGGTTTTAGTCTCTAACAAGTTGGATAAACTTGAGAGAATCCTCTAATTTTAAATCTGCAGCGAAGACTAACTCTAAAAGGAAGTCTATGTGTTCAGTCTTTACTGAATTGCAGTCGTTAGCAATTCTAATAGGCTCAAAAATTTATGTTGTCACTGTCATTGTATTGTCACTGGAAATCATAGACCAAAGCCGTTGTCGTACTAAAGGCCACCCTCAGACATTTAAGGCCAGCAAAGTGGCTTAAAACTTCTTCAGACTTTCAGTACAGAATCGTTTTGTTGGTAAAAAAGCTGAGAACATAATCTGCGAGTTAGCTAATGGACAGGGACGCAGTTACTGGAGTGTAGAGAGCTGGAACTCGTTTTTATTTCACATAGGGTGATACCAATCTTGTTACTTTTTAAAGGAAGTTTAGGGGAAATTACAAGCTCACTTCTTCCCAAAATAGCCTCTAGCATTTCCCAATAAACTACCTCAGCTGTTTATTCTGCATTTCAAATAAGGCTAACAAGGACGATTTTAATTATTACAGATCACTATGCTGCAAAAGTGTGATCCATGTCATCAATGTATATCACTCCATTAGTCAGATTTGACCACAGAAATGAAAAAAGAACAGCAGAAGCCATAAAACTGGTTTGTCTTACTGTATTGCTAGTCTACAGTCTCAGCTTCAGGAAACAATACAACAGGCTAATATGCTCCAGAAAATGACCAATCAGAATAGTAAATTTCCCTCTTCACTTCTGCAAAGGATTGTGAAGAGCTTTCTGATTCTGCAGAATTCCATAATATATTTTTTAAGAAAGCTGAATAATATCACAAAACTGCAAATGAACAGATGCTTGGATCCCATCAATAGACAAGGTACAGAGAAGAAGCTTGAAGAACTTTGCAGAACATGAATTGCTATATTTAATTCTCTAGCTTTGCCTAAACATACCTTTTTTCTTGGCAGAGGCAAATAAACAAACCAGACTGCCTTTCCTAAAAACATCACACATAGGTTTAAGTCATAGGTGTGATGATAAGGTTAAAAGAAACTACCAGTACACATGTTTTGTAAGAAGGGAGGGGTCACTCCGCTGTGATAGTTTCTCATTTCTAAAAACCTAAAGAAGCTCTGATATAGGTTAATACAGTTAGTTCTTTCTAAGAGATGTATTCCATTTAGGCAGTCAGTTAAAGTCAGTAGGGGTTATGAAAGATGTGAACAAAATAAACTAATTGATTGAAATATTCACCAAGGGATATCAATCAGGAGAGATAGGATCAAGGATGGTCCTGAATTTTGTTTTAGTCTCTCAATTCATTCAGAATTCCCAGGAGGCAGCATTTCTGATGATGAATAATACCTGTGTTAGAAGCAAAATAAGAAGGCTCTACTATTGGTTAAATGTTCTCAGTTAAATGTTCTCTAGATGGGTATTAGGAAAACATGGTTGCATGAAGGAAGTCTGAGCAGACCAAATGATGTATCAAGTGATTATCAATCTGCAGTCAGATTTATGTGTAATGTGTTTTGGTTTTATGTTTCTCAGGTATTTTTTTTTTTAAAAATAACCCCACACTCCTATAGTTACATCAGTGGAAAGAAGAGGGTCATGACAGGTGGCTAGTTGCATTCCCATTGGAAGTCTTGGGAAGACTGGGACATATTTACTGTATAAGCAATGTGATAAGGCACTAATGACAGGGACAGGAAAAGAATAAAAGATTTTATTTAAATTTATCTAAGTAAAATGAAATATAAACAAATAAGAAGGGTTATCACAGATGCTATTTTTCCTGCTTCTTTGAACAGTTAAACAGACTGGTGACATGGGAAGACCTTAGTCTCACTGGATATGACTGAACCTCTGTGCAGAGTTCAATCACTCAGGACTGGTTGTACAATCAAGGCTTGAACCCCTTGCTCAGCACATTACTTCTTGACACATACACTTCATAGTTATTACTTTGAAGTAAATTCCAATTCTTTTATTCAGCAAGATGCTTATGCTCCAGTAACACATGTAATAAGCTGAGGTTTGCTGTGAAGAAAATTAAAATTAACCAGGAAGGAGATTTCTTGGCCATGTGAATAGGTTTGGGAGGCACACTGTGGATAGCAAAGATATCAGCTTTCTGTCTTCATTTCTTTTGATGTGCTCTTTGTTGATAGTACCGCTAATAAAGACGAGCTTCTTAAAAATTTGCTTTATATCTTCTGTGAGGAATTTCACACACTAAGAGCCACAGGGAATGCCAAGTTGAGGTATACAGCATTTCTGTAACAAGAAAGTGTTAAAATTGTAAGCTCAAAAAAATTTAATGGGAAAAGTTTTTGCAACAAATATTTTGACAAGTTCTTTTAATTAACCTGCTCTCAGGGCATTAAAGAAAAGCTTTCTGTTTGAAGCACCTTTTTTGAAATAACTAAGGGAAAAGCTGTCTGTGGGGTCAACTTCTACTTCAACTGAAACCCATGATTGCCGCTACTGGAACCGAATGAAATGGATGTGCTCTTTAACCTGCTCTGATAAAATGTATCTACCACCAGCACTCAAGCTCGTAGCGCTGTTAGCCATGCACAAACATCCAATATCTGTCTCTTACTTGTTATGAACTATAGCAAGGTTTATTTAGAGATATTTATGCATGAAAAATATGTAGCTTTTAACTTAGAAGCACTACAGGTTTAAGTGTATCCCTTAAATTCGTGCACTGCAAGAGACATACAAGAAATGGGTCTGATGTTTGTCACTGAAAATTAATGGGAGTTCTACTCTTGACCTTAATTTGTGTGCAGTCAAGGGGATTTCTAAAATCATAGATGAGTCTTCTCTGTGTGTGGACGAATACACCCGTGAAAAGGATGAATACAGAGACATGCATGTTTTTCCAGCATAACAAAGCATACCAACATGTCAAAATTTAAAAATCATGGGATGGAATATGAACAGGGATACAATTAGTTTTACCTTCTTGCAGGACAACTTGATACTCAAAAGTTTAAGGATTGTACTACAATTCAAAGCATAGTTTGCCTGAGAGCTCAAGGACCACCATATGTTATCCAAATTCCTCTGCAGGTTTCTCTGAAATGTAATTTTATAATATTTCTTTTTCTCTCTTTTTCCTGTCAGACAAGCTCATGGGTTCTAAATCAGTCTCAGATTAATGTTTCCTAAACCACTAGCTTTACTTTCAGGCAGATTGGGTGATACAGCTAATGGTTCTTTAGCAGACAGTTCTTCCATAATCCTACTTACTGTATGCTTCATTGTTATATTTTTTCCAAAGTCAGACAGACTTTAAAGAAGCAGAATAAAAGATACACATGCTCGCACATACACATATCGCTCATACTCTGATTTGCCAGAAGAAGTGGATTGGCCCAAGTTCAAGAACCATTCTTGAAGCAGAACCTCTTTTAATCACATTTCATACAGTTGAAGAGCCAATCCAAGCATGTAAGTAAATGCTACCAGAGGTTTTTAATCCAGATAAAATCCCGTCTATAAGAGAGCTGAAAAACCTGCTGAAATACAAAGGGAAATGCACAACTCTGAAGTGCAAGGTACTCTAGTGAGCAACTGGAATTTTTACTTTCATTCAGGCCCACATTCTCTACTAAAAGTGATCCCATACTTCTGACACTGTCAAGGAGTCTTTGAGTTCTATGAATCACTACCACTAAAGACTAAGTATCTACAACCACCTGACCTAGTGAAGGATCCTGAACTTCATTCATCTGTCTGGAGACTGAGACTGCTGAAGTGAGAATGTGAAAATGAACCAGGAAGATTCAGAATTTCCCAGCTACCAGGAATTTACCTCAAGAGAAATCAATGTTTTATAAATGATGGCTTCTTTCTCTATAGCTTTTCAATACCCAGTAGTTAGATATGAAAATACATAGACTGTTAGGTGTCTTGTTGATGTACAAATAGAGACAACAAAATATTTTTTAACATTACATCACACACCTTCCCTCAGGACACACCCCCCACACCCACAATAATCCCTACTAAGAAGCAGGCATGAATGCATCTGCTAGATAAGTTGTACATCCATCCATCCATCCATCCATCCATCCGTGGTCATGACAGATTTGATTCACAGCTTCCACAAACTGATGCTAGTAGATGTTAACCTCATTTGAAAATTAGAGTGCTAAAAATCCAGTCCTAGCTGAAAAGAAGTTAATTGTTACTTCCTGGACAAAGGTTTGTATAAGTAAGACCAAAGACAAGAAACTTCAAGAGGAACTGAGAATACTATCAAGGACTTGAAAAGTGTTTGAGAAGTACATGGGGGGTTTTTTGATAGGAAAACACTGTATTCCCAGAAGCCTCTGAATCAGTGTCTCTACACTCTGAAAACAAAATATATCTTCAAATTAGTATTAGATCTCACACCTTCATGATTTTTCTCTATACTATAGTTCCATCTTCACATAAAAGTCAGCAAGAAAAATCTTTCCACAGTACAAGCCAATTATATCTAGAGAAAGATATCCTATATTCACAATGTTACAACAATGACCATGAAGCTATCTCCAAGCTAGGTGAAGATTATATTGTCAGACATGGAAAGTGAGTGATAGCAAAAGGAAAAGCCAAGTTCAGAAAATGAACTGACTGTGCAAGAGGAAATATAGAATAGTACCTTTAAAAATACATAAATGTGAAGTTTTAGGAACTACAGATAAATGGCATCAAATACATATGCAAAAGAAGTTGTTAAATATTGATAGAAAAATTGAAAAATAACAGAGGGCTAGCTCAAACACAACAAGTAAAGGAGATTTTTATGGACAACAGATAAAAGGCTGGGACAGTATCACAGGCAGGTTGTTGAAATAGGATGTGAATTAGGAAAGTACACAGGGTAAGAAGTAAAAAGAAAAATAAAAAGCAAGAAAAGCTAAATACAAATTACATAGACAACTAGTCTGCAGAAGTCTGGAAGGCAGCAGAGAATGTATTGAACTGTTACTGCCCTGGTAAAATTTTGAGTTACAAAGTAAAGAGGAGCTACTTTTTGCCTGACTTGTTCACTTCCAGAAGCCAATACACAGTTTTTAGCTGTCTCTTTAAGACAGACTAGCGATTCTAACTATATACTTTCTAGTCTCTCACAATTTCTCTGTATTGCCTCCTCCAAAAAGTCTCATCTCTGTGCCATGCTGCAGAGGCCATAGGGGAAAAATAAATAGGGAGGTGGGAGTTTAAATTAGATGCAGAAGGTGAAGGGAAGCCAATATAGAGGTTTGAAGAAGAGCCATCCTATAAATGTGTGGCAACACTTGTCTGTTTTAAAAGTCAGCCTCCTGCTGTTCACATTTGTATTTAATTTGCAAACAGTAGGCAGAAATATGGAACTTGCAGACTTTCAGTTCCTCCTGATGCACTCCATGTTTTAGCTGGGAAAACACTTATCCAGACTGACAGTGGCTTCCTTAGCTGAAGGGCAGAAAAGATGCTGAAGGAGATACCAATGAGAAACACAGGTGCTTTACCCTATAGACTGACTCTAAGTGTTAAGCTTCAACTAGTGTTTCAGAGGCTATTTTTACCATGACTAGATTTACTGTAGCACTTAAAATCTCAATAAAATGGCATTTAGCATGTACTCAGGTACCATTCTGGACATTTCCATAAGTGGTACAGAGCCTCAGTTTTTATATTTTGGATAATATTTTTCATAATATTATTTTAACTGCTTTTCTATTTGTTTATTTTTTTGGTTTTCGACTTAGTCAAAAAAAGTGAACTTCCATTCTTAGTTTTTGCTTTCAGTGATGCAAGCTTTCCTCTTCCCCTAAGTGTAGTACAGCTCTTCAAAATTGTGGGTTTGTTCTCCTTCTGCACTGCTATCCACTCCCAGCAAGGTTCCAGTGCTGGGGAAAGGAAAGACTGCACCTGCATGCGAATACATCTCCTAGTAGTTAGTTATTGCAAGCCAGTTCCACAATTTTCTCTCTTAGAAGGTCCTCTATTGCCATTAATCGTCTAGATGATCAGTCTGAGCACAAAATCCAGCTCAGGGTATCTCCATACCTTGCTTGTTGGAAGCTAGGAGGGCAAAGCAGAGGAAGTATACTGCATGTGCCTTGTTCCTACATTAATACCCTGCAATCCACTACTACGGTCTACAGACAAGAAACCTTAGATAGAGAGGCCTATGGTCTGCTCTGCTCTACATGTTCTAAAGTATATCATACATTACCTCTTCATTAGCTTCCAGTCAACGAAGTCTCAGAAGTCTAGACAGAATCACAGAAGGGACCTCAAAAGATCACCTAGTCCAGCCCCCCTGGCAAAGAAGGATTACCCAGAGTAGGTCACACAGGAACACAATCATGTGGGTTTTGAATGTCTCCAGAGTAAGAAACTCCACAACCTCTCTGGGCAGCCTGTTCCAGTGCTCTGTCACTCTCACAGTGAAAATGTTTTTCCTAATGTTTCTGTGGAACCTCTTATGTTCCAGCTTGTACCCATTGCCTCTTGTTCTGTCACTGGACATCCCTGACATCCTCCTGACATTCAGCCTTTACATATTTGTAAACATTAATAAGGGCACCCCTCAGCCTCCTCTTCTCCAAGTTAAAGAGACCCTACTTCAGCCTTTCCTCATAAGGGAGATGTTCCACTCTCTTAACCATTTTTGTGGCTCTGTTCTGGACTCTTTCAGGACAGGATCTACTTTTCTGATAAAAAGAAACAAAAAAGAAAAAAGAATCTAAAAATAACAGTTCTTTAGACCTTTTTAACACTTAATTAAAAAATAACTGTACAAACTCTCAATTATTTCTTCCCTTTCATGTTAAACAAAATTTAGCAAGGAGCACACGTGTAGCCAAATAGAGTGATTTTTAACCAGAGACATAACTGATTCAAGTAAGTTTTTGTGCTGAACTCACAATTTTACCAGAAACCCAACGCAATGGGAGTCTGGGAAACATCTATTAGCTGTTCTAAAAATGTTTTTCTCTGGAATGAGATTAAGTATTATAAATTTAACCTCAAACAGCTCTGGAAGTTTTACTTGTGGAACTGCAGTAACTCTGCTGCTTTGTCTCATTTTTCACTGTGAAAGCATTTGCAAAGCTTATTATTTAAAACTCGAATCAGATCAGTTCTTAAAAATGTTTCTGAGTACTGTGTTACCAGTCTCTGCTATTAGAGGCACACAAGATATACATTCCAAAGCTCTTCTAATGGGTTTTAGAGGGCTGGAAGTTCTTTCAGACTCCAGTTAGGATATTCGTGTGTCATGATGCAGGCAAAGCCAAGATTTCCAAACCCAGATCCAAGCAACTCTGAGTGTAGTACCATCGCCTAAGCACTTCAGGATACTAGCCAAATTATTTTCACCAGATTCCTGTATCACGCCTGAAGGACAGACTCCAGGAAGCACAGAAGACATGTGACCTTGCTTGTACAGCATTGTATAGGGACATGGCTGGAAAAAAAAGACCTAGTCAAGGAGGCACAAGCTCAATCTGTAAGACAGGACATGAATTAACAATAAGAAGTCAGGTGCAAGCAGCTCTACAAGAGCTTCATCAGCTAAGAGACAGAGGCTCTTTCTTTTCGTAGAATCATAGAATGTTAGGAGTTGGAAGGCACTTCAAAAGATCATCTAGTCCAACTCCCCTGCCAGAGCAGGGTCACCTACAGTAGGTCACATAGGAATGCATCCAGGTGTGTTTTGAAAGTCTCCAGAGAAGAAGACTCCACAACCTCCCTGGGCAGCCTGTGCCAGTGCTCTGTCACCCTCACAGTAGAGAAATTTCTCCTCATGTCAAGGTGGAACTTCCTATGTTCTAACTTAGATGCATTATTTCTTGTTCTAATGCTGGGCACCACTGAGAAGAGATTGTCTTCTTCCTCTTGACACCCATTCCTCAGATATTTATATACATTAATAAAGTCCCTTCTCAGCCATCTCCTTTCAAGGCTAAACAGCCCCAGTTCTCTCAGTCTCTCTTCACAGGAGAGATGTTCAAGTCCCTTAATCATCCTCGTAGCTCTCTGTTGGACTCTCTCCAGTAGGTCCCTGTCTCTCTTGAATCGGAGAGCCCAGAATTGGACACAGTATTCCAGGTGTGTTCTCACTAGGGCAGAGTAGAGGGGGAGAAGAACATCCCTAGACCTGCTGGACACACTTTTCTTAATGCACCTCAGGATCCCAGTGGCCCTCTTGGCCACAAGGGCACATCGCTGTCCCATGGACAACTTACTGTCCACTAGGACTCCAAGGTCGTTCTCCATGGGCCTGCTTTCCAGCAGGACGTTCCCTAATCTATAATGGTGCCTGGTGTTATTCCTCCCCAAATGCAGGACTCTACCCTTCTCCTTATTGAACTTCATGAAGTTCCCCTTTGCCCAGCTCTCCAGCCTTCCCAGATCTCGCTGGATGGCAGCACAGCCTTCCTGTGTGTCAGCCACCCCTCCCAGTTTCGTATCATCAGCGAACTTGCTGAGGGTACTCTCTATCCCCTTGTCCAGGTCATTGATTAAAATATTGAACAAAATTGGACACAACACTGGTCCGTGGGGAACACCGCTGGCCACAGGACTCCAGCATGGCTCTGTGTCACTGATCACAACCCTCTGAACTCTCTTGCTGAGTCGGTTTGCAATCCACTTCACGGTCCAATCATCTATCCTACATTTCTTGAGTTTACCTACGAGGATGTTATGGTGGACAGTATCAGGAGCCTAACTGAAGTCAAGTTATATGACATCTACTGTTCTACTTTCATCAACCCATTTGGTCATACCTTCGTAGAAGGATATCAGATTAGTCAAGTAGAATTTTCCCTTAGTAAATCCATGCTGGCTACTCCTGATAACCTTCTTTTCTTCCTATTGATTAGAGATGACCTTCAGAGTGAGCTGTTGCATCATCTTCCCAGGGATGGAGGTGAGGCTGACTGGTCTGTAGTTGCCAGGGTCCTCCTTCTTGCCCTTTTTGAAGACTGGAGTGATATTGGCTTTCTTCCAGTCCTCAGGCACCTCTCCCATTCTCATGATTTTTCAAAGATGAAACATTAAAATTCAACATCACCTGAACACAAGCTCAGACCCTTTATAGTTGACTATTCCAGCTTTCGTCATATGAAGATATTTATTTTCTTCAGCATCTCACCTTCCTCTATTCTTACACTTGGCAATGAGAGAAAAGAGCTGGGTCCAAACCTTACTTTTAATAGTTCCCTCCATGTACACTTGGACCAAGCAACTATGATGGAGTTGCGGTATTTTTAGCATAACTCTAAGCAGAATCTCAACTTCATTAAGAAAAAATGCTCCAAAAAAGACAGAACAATTGTGAAAGCCACCCTCTTTCCTCTTGTTTCTTATTTGAGACTGGTAAGAAATTAAGCAGAAATAGTAAATTCTTAACTAACTAATGAATCAGTATGTGTATGTGGAACTGGCATTTAGAAATAGAGTAAAAAGCATACTTTGGCATTAAATTTACCTTAAGACTCTTTTCTAAAGGAAAATAGAATAGGATAGAATCATAGAACAATTCAAGTTGGAAAAGACCCTTGGCATCATCGAGTCCAACAACTGACCCTACACTACAAGTTCACCCCTAAACCGTATCACCCAACACCCCCTCTAAACGACACTTGAACACATTCAGGGATGGCAACACAACCACCTCCCTATTCAGGGATGGCAACACACCCCCCCCCCTAGGCAGTCTATTCCAGTGTCTGACCACTCTTTCTGTGAAGAATTTCTTCCTAATGTCCAGCCTAAACTTGCTCTGTTGCAACTTGCAACCATTCCCCCTGGTTCTGTCCCTAATTACCTGTGAGAAGAGACCAGCACCAACCTCTTTACAATGTCCTTTCAAGTAATTGTAGAGCATGATGAGATCCTCCCTCAGTTACATATTTGTTAATTTGTAAATATGCAATAAGTTTACAGAAGAGAAGGAAACTTGCTTCCATGGAGCATAGAGGGAAGAGACATGTTTTGCATGGAAGGAAAATATTTCAAAACTTGGAGGTACTTTTAACATACAGTCTCTCATAATGTAGTGTCCTGGATAGCACATAGAATCATAGAATGGCCTAAGCTGGAAGGGACCTTAGAGATCATTTTAATCCAT
>NW_009694464.1:43773-57133 GCF_000703405.1 Apaloderma vittatum
CTCTTGACTAGATCAGGCAACACATGGGGACCGAATGGGAATCGAACGCATCACCTTAACATTGTTAGCAGTATGCTCAACTGACTGAGCTAACCGGCCCCCTAAAGCCTACAGCACCCAGTATTCCCAGGTGGTCTCCCATCCAAGTACTAACTGGGTCCAACCCTGCTTACCTTCTGAGATCAGACGAGATCAGGCGTTCTCGGGGTGGGATGGTCGTATTCCAATTGACTTGATATAACTGTGTAATATGAAACTGTGTATCTTATATTGCTCCTTACCTTCATAGATCTCAAAGGAAGCCAGAGAAGACAAATTCTCAGATTTCATACATGGGAAGTACTGATTGTTTAATAATTTGTTCAATGTTTGAAAACTATCGGCAAATCTGGGAAGAGGATTCTTGTTCTTAATTCCAGATGGGGCTCCTGTATACAACAATATTCTGCTTATCCCTGAACTTTACTCATGAAAAGAACTCGTCAGATGCTGTATCATACTCTTATTGTTATTATTGCCTTCTCAACATTGTGGTACCTCAGCAGAATTATGTTGTTTAGAAATAGAGCAATCCTGCAGAAGATAGGTTTGAGACAATAAACTCCTTTCTAGCCTTGGACACAGATGATGGCTTATCACAGTATCCAATGTCCAAAATCAAAGACGAATGTGAAACAAATTTTTTTTTTCTTTTCTTTGAAGTTACTTCTTTAGCAGTAAACATGCTTCCTGAGATCTGTCTGTTTGTTTCTGAGATTCTTATTTTCTCAATACTGAGCAACACTAGTTAAAAGCATCCTGGACCAGGATGAAACCCATATTGGAAGTTACAATGTTGTTCTAGCTGTGCATAGCTTAAATAACAGTGATCATTACAGTACATCCTAGATAAACTTGTGTTTAGCATTTCAGAGCTCTCAACCTTAAACTCTTCACTTAATAAAACTATGTAAAACATATACTATGTCAGCAATGCAGGCCATAAGGCAAGATGTTAAAACAGCTCAAATAGAGACAGCGTATTTATCACCCACATATATTTTCACCTTTATGGTCTTACTTATAGGATTTAGAACATTATAGAATGAGTAATAAATTTCATTCATCTTCAGCAAAATCACACAATTGGCTAAATAAGCAAAAGCAAACAAACAAACAAACAAAAACAACCCAAAAGTAAGTATTAAGCTGAAAATGTCGATATTCATAACACAGCTACTGTGTTGATTTACTCAGGCTGTTGGTCTGGCCATTTCAGAAAGATTCTAAATGATGACATGCATCAGTATTAACTGTAAACTGAATATTGGAGTGTACTTTGCAGAGCTGGGAAAGAGAACATGGAAAAAAATTGCTAACTGAACACATAAAATATACATTGGTAACATGTATGGGGGATAAAGTTATGTGCAAGAAATCTACACAATTCTGTTCAGAAACTTTGAGAATATATGTTAAGCAGGATGATTCAGATACACCCAGAAAATAAGCTCTGTGTTAGTTATGTATATTTTCCCCATTATACTACAGCAACTTCAGAATGCATCAGGATTAAAGTTTTCTCTGTAAATATGTGCCAGAATACTAGAGCTAAGAGATCTTGTATTTCATAGACATTAAACACTAAAATATATTCACATTTTAGAATTTGAAGATAACCTTCAAGGAGAAACCAAAAAAAAAAGGAAACAACTATGTGGCCACAGAAACAAGAAATCACTCCTTCAAAATGGTTGCGCTTCTTTTGTAAATTTTTCCAAGATTTGTAAATTATGAAGACAATAACTTGACCACTATGTACTATCATCACTGTGGCTGAAATACAGAAAACAATTAAGTTTACTATGACTTTATGGTATCAGTCATCACATACTGCATTTTATAAAATGTATGCCACAAAAGTGTGTTTGTTTCAGTTTTTATTAGTTCAACACAAAAGGTGGTACTGGATATGTCTGCAGAAATAGCTGCATTAGCCTCCATAGATGACAATTGAGGTACTAGAACAGGTCCAGAGAAGGGAAAAAAAGCTGGTGAGGGGTCTAGAGAACATGTCTTATGAGGAACAGATGAGGGAGCTGGGATTGTTGAGTCTGGAGAAGAGAAGGCTGAGAGGAGACCTCATTGCTCTCTTCAATTACCTGAAAGGAGGTTGTAGTGAGGTGGATGTTGGTCTCTTCTCCCGAGTTACTAGCCATAGGACAAGAGGTAATGGCCTCAGGTTGCACTAGGGGAGGTTTAGATTAGATATTAGGAAAAAACTCTTTGGTGAAAGTGGTGAGGCACTGAAACAGGCTGTCCAGGGAAATGGTGGATTCATCATCCCTGGAGCTGTTCAAAAAACATGTAGATATGGCACTTCAGGACATGGTTTAGTGGTCATGGTAGTGTTGGGTAGACAGTTGGACTAGATGATGTTAGAGATGTTCCAGTCTTAATGATTCTATGATTCTATCATCTATAGTTTTCATAATCATAACATTGAGCTGTTGTTAATGAGGTAAAAAAAGAAATCTAGGGTGTTGATTTTTGCCAGTAAACTTAAAGATCTTTTTTACACTTATTATCTGGTCTGAGATCTGAAATTTGACTTCCAGAACTACTTATGAATTGTTCATGCTCTAAGTAAAGATAGCTTTCATCTTCAGATCAAGGATTTTTTAATTAATTTTCCGTAACAGGCAGGTTTAATAGTGAATGTTGTAAAAATATTTAGGAAGTTCAGCTTCTATTTGCCTCTAATATACTAAGTTTACTTAGCTGCAACTCTTCTGAACTCAGGGTTTTTCCTGCAGCTTAATTGTGGTGTAAAGTAATGACTCTGGAGATCGTTGGGAGATATTTATAAGTTCATAATAACATCAAAATTTTCCTTTAGAAGTACTATAAAGCCTCATCAATATATTCCAACTAATAACCTGATCTAAAGGAGTGTTGCTGCTGTTGCCCAGTGGTTTTAGAATATTGCAACTGCAATGGTTATAGTGGTGTAAAACTGAAATTTCATCCAGAAGGTTAAGTTAATAAAAAATAAGTACTTTTCCCCTGTCTTTTAAAAGATCCGTTATAATAATAACACAAAACAAATCACAGGAAGGCTTAAGGTGATACAGAGTTCAGATACACAGAAGACAGTAAAGATACTTGTCGCCCTCTCCAATTTCTGCTCTTTCTGCTTAGTATTTTCCTTCTCATTTTCCTTTTGTATTAATTCTAAATTGATTATTGTGGTTGAGTGAAGTAATAGAAAAGAGATTTCCAGAAGGCTTGTAATCCAATGCCATCCAGTACAGGAAAGATCATTAACAAATCTGATATTACGTCCTTTTGTTACAAATATTACCAGAGCTTGCTTCCAGTCTTGACTGGCATTGCCCCATGAATGGAAACTGACATTCTGAAATTAAACAGAGTGTACTTTTTGAGTGTTAGTTAATGACCAACAGTAGTCAGTAGGAAAATGAAGAAGAGTTAGAAACTCTATTAAATAATACCAGATATTACCTTTACCAAATATCACAATCCAGACATTGCTGCTAATATCCTTTCTGCAACTGCAGGAAAAAGACCACAAAATCTTCAGAACTTATCTCTATCAACTCAAAAATGTAAGATTATTTTATATCTGTCTGCTAATTTGTTTTACTAACAGAAATCAAAATATTTATAATTGTATTTTTATTCTCAATTTCTTATTACATAATTTAATTTTCAGAGAGAATAATCCTTCAGATTAACATTAAATTTAAAAATTAACACACTTTTGGGATTAGTTCTCCACCTGTTTGTTGATTGAATCTTACCTCTTGTAAAGTCAAATGCAAAATCCAGGAAAATTACAACAGAGCTCATATTTCCTCCAATATGTCTTTATTTCTCAAGATCCACTAGCAACTTTTTCTTCACTTATGATCGGAAATTAATATGTGTAATTAGAAGCAGTACATTTACCATAATAAATGTTTAAGTTAATATTTTTTCATAGAATCATAGAATGGTTTGGCTTGGAATGCACTTTAAAGAACATCTAGTTCTAACCCCTCTGCTGTGAGCAGGGACACATCCCACTAGACCAGATTGGTGAAAGGCCCCATCTGACCTGGCCTTAAACACTTCCAGGCATTGTCAAAGTTTAAGGCTGGGCTGGATGCTAAGCTTTGACAGATGCTCTCTGTGATTCTCCCACCACATCAGCAAGGGAGGAAAAATGGAGAATCGGAGAGAGAGATGTTGAGGGTGAAATGAAAATGAAATGTTTAATGAAAAAAAAGAATAACACTAACAATAAGAGTGAAGATGTCCAACTATATACAGATATATACAAGTATGCAAATATGCTAAAAAATACAAGAGAACATGTTAATATGGGCCCCACACCTTCTGGATAACTACAAGTTCCTGACCAGGGAAAAGAAGTCCCAGACTGGACTCAGTAGTAGATGGGAGCACTCAAGTACAGAATCCTAGCAGCAGCCCTCCCTCACTCCCCCAAAAAACCAACCCAAAACAAAACAAAAAAAAAGAACCTGTGCCATTCACTTCTGAGGAGGAGGGAAGACAACCTATTCCATCCAACTGTGCTCCTCTGCAAGTGTGAAAATGGTAGATGACAACACCGACAGCCCAGGGAGAGATAACAACGAGCCAGTAGCAATCCTCCTAGCACAACAAGCACAGAAGGCCCTAGGGCTCTTCGCAGGGGGCCTTTTATAATGAACACCATGGAAAGGAGTTGCATTGTTAGTCTATTTGGGTCACCAGAATCATCTTCTCCTCCCCATAGGCATAGCTGCCCCTCCTCCCACATTTTGATTGCCACGTGGTCCTGGAGCCCCAGAAAACTTTTTAGCTTCGTGCTCTCGATCCAGGACAGAAATCCACAACTTCCCCTAGAAACCTGTACCAATGTTTCATCAGCCCCACGTAAAAGAATTTATTCCTACAATCTAATTTAAATTTAGTTTCTTTCAGTTTGAAACTGCTATCCTTTGTCAATTCACTACACTCCATGAAAGAGTCCCCCTCCTTCTTTCCTTCAGGTACTAGAAGGCCAGTATAAGGTCTCCCTGGAGGCTTCTCTCCTCCAAGCTGAACAGACT
Organism: Apaloderma vittatum; assembly: GCF_000703405.1. Taxonomy (NCBI): domain Eukaryota; kingdom Metazoa; phylum Chordata; class Aves; order Trogoniformes; family Trogonidae; genus Apaloderma; species Apaloderma vittatum. Next base: position 48,873 of record NW_009694464.1, read on the forward strand.
GAATTCTTTCAACCTGTCCTTACAGAAGAGGTTCTCCATCCCTCTGACTATCTTTGAGTCCCTCCTCTGGATTTGCTTGAACAGGTCCTTGACTTTCATTCGGTGTTTATTACTTTTTGTTTGTTTATTTTTCCTGGAAGCCTATATTTTAGAGACAGTAGATAAGTGTATCATCTGGATCCCTGAAGCCCCCTTCATTACAGGAGTAAACTATATCAGATACCTGAGAACCAGTTCTCAGAAAAAACCTGAGCAACACAGTTAAGTCCTTCCTAGAAGTTATGCTCAAACAGTTAAAAAAATCCCTAAAAAGGCATTGTAAAATTTGGCAGGTTTATTGGTTTTGTTGTTTTTTTTTTACTGAGTGGGTGCATAAGAGCAATAAAAGAGTACAAATTAATAAATTGTTGCAAGAAGTAAGGAAGAGCTCAAATATTCACTGCCCTTAAAGGGAATCTAGCATTTTCCAACAAGTGGAGAGGGCACACATGCTAACAGAGGCAAGTGAGAAACACTTAAAATCCAAAACTTTTGTCACACTTACAAATCAGCCCATCCAATTCATTCTTCTTTCTGATCTAATACACTCCAAAATTACTTTTCCTAAAAAAAAATTACAAAGTATCAATCAAAACAACTAATTAGGTTGTACATCTCCATGTGTTTCCTTGTCACACGTCAAGAGTAACAAAGTTCATATCTGAAATTATTGACTCTCACAGTGTTAACAATGACATTAAAAATAATCCCTGATATTCCTCTGCTCCTTTCATTTCCTTCATGTATGCAATACACTGCCTGTCATCTATCTCACCTTTAAACAAACAGTAATATGTGGCTCAACTTGTGGCTTATTCATTGCTTTAAATGTAGTGTAAGCTACTGGTTAAAAATTCAAGATCAGTACTTCACCACAACAGCCAGTAATATTACTTTTTTTCTATGTTGTTTTTCATTGTAAAATTTAGAGATTTAGGAACCTACTGCTCAAAATTATTCCAAAAAGGGTCAGAAACACTCCTGGTTTTCTTCTGTGAGCTCCTATTTTATCCAGAATAATAATTTCCTCATTTCCTCATTGAAAGTCCACCTATCTCTAATCATCTAACTTATTTTTGGCTTCATCCAAGTTGAATCCCTGTTTAGCATTTGTAGCATTGGGGTTCAGGTTAACACTCATAAGAGATAGGTTCATGTAAATGGTGACAATGTGTTATCTCTTTACTTCTCTCTCTGAATCCATAAAGAAGTAGAAAAAACAGTCAGAGGAGGTCCTTGTCACCCTCAATAATACCTGTGAAGTGGATTTTGATGGACTTACAAAAATAGTAATCCGTCTCTCTCACCCAGTTTCTCATTGTCACAGATAGACATCTGAAAGATCTAAGACTACTGCGTTGCATTTCCTATCAACATTATAAACCAATCCAAAAATACCATATCCATTGCATTGTCAAAAATGTTTTAGCTTACAACCATTACAGCAAGTGAACATGACTTCTAACGCTGTGTGAACCACAATATTAGCTCCAAATACCATTCCAGCAGCCTTTAACCAGATAGTCAACAGTCAATGAACTCTGATGATTCCAAGATAATTCCTGTGTTATTTTAGCATTTCTTTTATTGTACTCCTTTCTCCTTTCCCTGTGTATTCTTCTCCTTTCCCTCTCTTGAGAAATGGTATTTAGAAGTTAGGTAGGGAATACTGACTTATTGATAATAAGACCAAAAGTATTAAAATGCTACCATGAAGGGACACACAGGAGCTGACTCCTTTGATAATGGATCTACACTTTCCATTGAATTTAGCACATAGCTCCAACTTGTTATGACCTGAAAACTTTCAGGAACTTTGAAAACAATACCAATTGAAATTACTCTCTTTGCTCAAAACTGAAAATACTAATGTGGGCTCAGGGATCCTTGGAGATATGATTCTGGACTAAAGACCTTGTCTGATAACTGTATATTGGCCAGTCCTTTTCCATTCTTTATAGTTCATTGTCTAAGGTGACAGTTATACTCAAGATGGTCTGTGTATTAACTACTGTGAATAAATAGTAGGAGAGGCCATAGTAGAAAGATGCAAGATCAAAATCTTTGCTGTATACACAGGTTCTTCAAGTGGATATTATCAGATAAAATTTTATATTTAAATACACATAATTACTTTGCACAGGATGAAAATCTCTGAGAAGGAAAATTTGTGTGCATTTGGTGACATTTTTAGGCTTAATGGAGCAGTATTTTAGGATGACTGATAAATGGCAGAATGAAGAAGTAAAAGAGAAAACAAGTGAAAAATTAGCAATGATTGTATCTTCTCAAACAGTCTTTAAGAAGCCCTGTCTCCAGTCTCTGGCAGCACAAACTCCCTGTCTTTTTCCCTTGTATGTGCATTTGAGACACATACTTCCTGCTTCTGCCACAGAAACTATGGACTAAGACATGGGACATGTTCTTATGAAAATGACTGTTTTCATGCGTATATCTAGGGTCTGTGATCCAGAAGATCGGGAGATATGCGGATGAAGGGCATTTTGAGTCTACTCTTCTTTACTCACAGACATTCGAAAGCTCATCTTCAGCATATATGCTCAGATTTCCTAGGTGCTGTTCCATGTGGCTTCTCTCATCTGCTTATGATTTTATTGCACTCTCTGAGAAAAAAAGCTGCACAGCTAATTCCCTGACTTCCTTTGAATGTTGGCTTGAATCTTTTTTTCACTCTAATTATTTTTTCATTTACCCATATAATTCATCCAAAAAACCAAAACAATATGTGCACTACTTCTATTGTTATGTTTTTCTTATTCCGTAAAGCATCAATGTTAGAAAAAGGTGTTTTAAATCAATAATATTACTCAGCACTTAAGTAGCACTCACTGTGTTTAATACATTTCAAGAAGAGCTATCCTAATTAATTAATGCTAATTACTGAGCCAATAAGAAAAATGTCGACATTTCCTGTTCAAGTCAGAAGGAAACAAATTGCCATCACACTAGCAGAAGCTACATTTCCAGTAGTAATACCTGCGATGTGAAGCCTATTCAGGAGAAACTTGTGTTCCTTCTGTGTTAACTCTGTCCATTGCACAATGAGAACCTTAAGGTATAGCTTCAATACCATTGTGGTCATGCCACATGGATGGGTCCCTGTGTTTTGCAGTTTGAATGCTAAAGACATCTGAGAACTACTAAGGACCACTCTGCTGTATGTGCTTCAACATGCATTGAAACTGATGCATGTTAGGCATAGTTCGTTATTTGTTCTACATCACGTTACCAGACTTTGCAGATGATTTAGCCTTCTATTTTCCTTTATCCTAGATGGTTTTATTTATACTCTCCCTTTATAGTTTTTCCTCCCACCCCCAGGAAAACTTTCCATTACCAGTGGAAATGAAAGAGTAAAGGAAGGAAGCATAATACTTTGGTTAATGCAGAAGTAGGTGGCAAGCGATCTAGGTTCTATTCCCAGCACCAGTATAAATTTTATGTAATTTTAGCACTTCATCTTCACCTCTTTCTACTTTAATATCCTTGCCAGTAAAAGAGGACAACAATTTTTTCATCCTAAAGCTCCCTACGCTTCAAGGATAAATTGACCAATGGTTTTTAAGGCTGATTGCAGTCTATGAATTAATTTCCAGAAGAGATGTGGCAGTAGAAAAGCATGGTGTTGGAAAGCTGTTTATATTTGCCAAAAAAAAAAAAAGAGAGAAAAAAAATCCATTATGTTGTGGTGGCAACACAGCAGATTTCTCTGAGTGAAATACACCTCATTACTTAATAAACTGCAGGTGAAAATTGTTCCTGTTCAGAAGATTTGTAATTATAGAAAACTTTCCAATGTTTTTAATGCTTAACCAATGGTACAAAACTCCAAAAGTTTCAAGTACTTTGAGTTTCTCAGAAAAGGAGCTATTCTACTGATATGCTGATTTCAGTATAAAATCACAGAATCATAGAATCATTTGGATTGGAAAAGTCCTTTAAGATTATTGACACCAACTGTTAACCTAGCACTGCACACCACTAAATTATGTCACTAAGCACCACATCTATACACATATAATTATTAGTTAGCTATAGTATCTCCCAAATTTCTAAAGAGAAATTTCGAAATGTCTGAATCTCTAATCTTCACATGGATGGTGAGGATATTCTTCAGAAAAGGGCAGAACCTCTTGTACCATCATGTGCTTATTTTCCTTGTCTCTAGCACTCAAGAGGCTCCTTTCTGTTTACTGTGGGTATTTTGGGTTACTACTGCCATTTACTTTTTCTTTTATTTTTTTAGAAAAAAACCCACTATATTTAGTTATGGATCTTTCCAAATGCCTCTGTTCACAGTCTGAAAAGTATTCAGTGAGGTAGTCTTCAGAAAATTCCAGCATTAGCCTAGCGTGACCACCTCCGTTTCTAAAATAAAACAAACAAAAAAAAACCAAACAAGAGCAAGGCATTCTGGGCACAGACTAACCAACATTTTTGCGGATGATGCTTTAAGTTACTTTCCAATGTCAAAAGATCCAGGAATATTGAACATAAATCTTCAGAAAATAGCTGGCTCCAGGTTTAACATTAAAATACCTCAAAGCAGTGCTCACCTTTTTTGAATGCACACTTACAGCACATTCCAGTCTTGATTCATTTCAGTCCTGCACTACGTGCCCATTTTAACTATGTCCAGCGTGTCAGTTCACTAGCTTACAGGCTTGCTGTGAGTAGTGATGGCGATTAAAGCTGTCAAAGGAGCCCTGATCCCATCGAGCCTAGCCAAACAGATGACAGATCTACAACTAGCCCTGGAGGAGGGAAACTGAAAGCACCACATTTTGTGTGTGTGTATGTGCTTTCACAATGTCCCACTCGCTGAAACAGATAGAATATATTGAACAATTTGTAAAACTCGATCCCTGCTTTAACGAACCTTTCACACTCCAAAGGAGGCAATGACCACAACAGAAAGTGAATCTTGAATGTAAAATATTAGAAGTAAAAAGTCCAGAGAGAGACATCATTAAAATTTCCAGCTGTATAAATGCAGCTATTAATCATTCTCAAATTAACCTTATTCCAGCTAAATTATTATAAGTTCCTGTGTAAATTAAATAGTTATTAGTTCCATGCTTTTGATATAGATAGCAGCATTCTGAAAAAAAAGGACATAGTAAAAACTACTGGTTTCAACATACAAAGGAGTTCTGAAGAAAAAAAGTAAGAGAATTTTACTTGATTACAAAAGCAAAGCCACTTCACAGTATAATCTCACAGTAATTGTATCCATATATCATAACACGTCATAACTCTAGGACAAAGCTAAGATGATGCTTCTCTGCAAACAGCTAAGATCGCAGAGGAAGGTAAGTGATGAGGTCATGGAATCTTTTCCCATATTCCACCAGAGAGCAGTATTCTTTTGTACAAAGCAGGTAGGCTATCCTCTGAGAAGCAAGCCGTGGGGAATCTCTCTCTCCCTAAAAGAAGCTTCTGTGGTCATTTATAAGAGAGTTTGTGCTCATTCTGTAGCATTAGGTGTTTCCAAACTAGCCGTAGAGGAACCATCTAAGCAATGGTTTCTTATCTGTATTACTCGACGTAAGTAGTTTATTGCACACTTTCTTTCGTATTTTGCTGTGGTTTCCATTTTATTGTCTGAATGAAAGCACAGTAAAAAATGCAAATTGTTAACTATTGGATTTCATATTTGAGAAGGAGCTTCTGTATAACTGCACTTAAGTAAGACTCTCAGCATCTGCCTAATAATAAAGCTGAAAAAAAGTCTTATTATAATTTCAAAAGAATTTTTATGTCTAGCTATACCAGATTTAAGAGCAAGTAAATGTGCAGGTAAACTATTTGAGAGGAGTAGATAGGAACAAAGTCACTGCAGCTATAAAAATCTGAAGAGGAATTTTAATGTTACGCTAAAAATATAGCAGTAAAAATATAGGCTTACAAACAATTTGTTAGTACCCACTTTACAGATGACTTGGCAATAGAAGACACAGAAAGAAGCCTCTGCTTTGAAAATGCAGAATTTACAAATGCTCCTTTTATATAAATGTTTTTCTAACCTTATGTCTTGATCCCATGTAAACAGAAATGGGAAAACACGTAGTTTTAGGCTGCCTTAGTTGCCTGATAACCGTAAAACTCCTGGGTAATCCATTTACTCTTCTCCTGAGAAAGAAATTAATATGTCTGTCAGGCAGCTGGGTTCATTTTTTTTGTCAAGGTAAAGGTTTGTTTCTGATGCCAGTCAGCAACAACTGAAGTGTTTCTCCCCCTTTGGGGATCACAAAACCATTGTTATCCAATTATGCTTAGGGGTCCTCCCCACCTCCTGTATGCCATTATTGTTTTTGTTTTTACACAACCTTGAGCTTTAATCAGGGGCAACAAACACCATGGGCTGGGGACGTGGAGGGAGGGGAAAAGCTGATACTGATATGACAGCAAAAGGAAATCTGCTTCAGAACAGAAGTAAGAGTAAAATGCACATTCTTTGTGCATTTTGATGCAAACTGCTGTGGTTTTTTATTCGAATTTGTGGTATTCACTGATATGCTCTTTTAAATGGTGGCATTTGCATAGGGCAATAAACTACAGAGTCAAGCTGGTTGGGGAAGCAAAGCCAGCACATCCTCCAGTACCTAACAACTTGACAGATGGCTAGGTCAGGACTCTTCAGTCCCACAGTCACTCAACAGCACTTACTAAAACCCCTTTCTTGAGCTGCTGGGTCCCTCTGTTGTCCCTGTAGTCCCCTCAGGTATGAAAATTTCCCATTGCCAGATGTACAGATCTCTTAGGAATTTTCTCATCTTTCTGTGAATTCCATTTTTGAAAAATGGGCTATGATACCTTCCAGGCCTGTGCAGAGAAGCCTGGATTCAAGGCACATGTAGAGTTCACAAAGCAGAGAGCTGAAACCTGGGGGAGCATTCAGCATAACAAATAACGAAAATGTACATTCATGTGGCACAGGTCCCTGCAAAAAGATGAGAACAACACTTGAAAAGTAACTAACAGAGAATAAAAAAGTGTATAAAACCTAACTCTACTGATCAATTTTGTCCAGAGTTCAGCCTCACACTTCTAGGATGGACTGTATATAAACTCACTAACTTGTGGTCATTTATATTGCAGCTTATACTCAGCTTTTAAGGTAACATGAGTGTTTACGGCTTCACCTTCCTAAAAGAAAGTTGACCATCTGCTATTCCTTGCTGCATACTACTTAAGTTTTGGTTTTGTTTTGATACAAAGGGTAAATTTAATTTATTCTCCTCTTACTATTTCTGTCCCTTGCAATTCAAGGGATCAGAACAGAAGAAACGAGATGGAATCAGTTTTTTTATGTTTGCTCATTATGTCACTTGAAAATGGAAAGTGCCCGTTCAAAAGTGAACAATATATTTCCATTGCTTTAAGGATAAGTAAAAAAATTTCACTTCCCTGTTGTACAAGGAATGACTGAGAGATTTGGGGCTGTTTAGCCGGGAGAAGAGGAAACTGAGGAGAGAACTTATTGCTCTCTACAACTACATGAAAGGAGGTTGTAGCGGGACAGAGGTTGGTCTGTCCTCCCTAGTGGCAAATGTTAGAACAAGGGGAAATCACAGAAACACAGAATATTAGGGGTTGGAAGGGACATCAAAAGATCATCTAGTCCAACACCCTGCCAGAGCAGGATCACCTACAGTAGATTGCACAGGAACACGTCCAGGCGGGTTTTGAATGTCTCCAAAGAAGGAGACTCCACAATCTCCCTGGCCAGCCTGTGCCAGTGCTCTGTCACCCTCACAGTGAAAAAGTTTTTCCTAATATTTTTGTGGAACCTCCTATGTTCCAGCTCGTACCCATAGCCACTTGTCCTGTCATTGGACGTCGCTGAAAAGAGCCTGGCTCCGTCCTCCTGACGCTCCCTTTTGACGTATTTATAAACATTTATGAGATCACCCCTCAGCCTTCTCTTCTCCAAACTAAAGAGACCCAGCTCCTTCAGACTTTCCTCATAAGGGAGATGTTCCACTCCCTTCAGCATCTCTGTGGCTCTGCACTGGAATCTCTCAAGCAGTTCCCTGTCTCTCTTGAGCTGAGGGGCTCAGAATTGGACACAATATTCCAGAAGTGGCCTCACCAGGGCAGAGTAGAGGGGCGGGAGGACCTCACTTGACCTACTAGCTACTCCCCTTCTAATCCACCCCAGGATGCCATTGGCCTTCTTGGCCACGAGAGCACATTGC
>NW_009694464.1:57311-57837 GCF_000703405.1 Apaloderma vittatum
GTCTGCACAGCCTTCTGGTGTGTCAACCACTCCTCCCAGTTTTGTGTCATCAGCAAACTTGCTGACAGCGCTGTCTAATCCCACATCCAGGTCATTGATAAATATACTGGAAAGAGACTCTACAACCTCCCTGAGCGGTTTCTTCAAGTGCTCTGTCATCCTCACGGTAGAGAAGTTTCTCCTCATGTTGAGGTGGAACTTCCTATGTTCTAACTTAAACCCATTATTTCTTGTTCTGTTGCTGGGCACCACTGAGAAGAGATTGTCTTCTTCCTCTTGACACCCATTCCTGAGATATTTATATACATTAATAAGATCCCCTCTCAGCCATCTCCTTTCAAGGCTAAACAGCCTCAGTTCTCTCAATCTCTCTTCATAGGAGAGATGTTCAAGTCCCTTAATCATACTCATAGTTCTCTCTCCAGTAGGTCCCTGTCTCTCTTGAATGGGGGAGCCCAAAACTGGACACAGTATTCCAGGAGTGGTCTCACCATTAGGGCAGAGTAGAGGGGGAGAAGAACCTCTC
>NW_009694465.1:0-2718 GCF_000703405.1 Apaloderma vittatum
AGCATCACTTAGGGCCACCCTGGATCTTTTGCCCTGCTCTTCACCTTAAGGGAACAAAGCCCTGAGTTGTCAGCATGAGGAGAAACAAAATGTTGGGGAAAAGTAAAGCAAACTCTTGTATTTCCTTTTTGTCCGTCCACTTCGTGTGCTGTGGGGCATCCTACACCCTGCAAGAGCATCACCAGGAGCATCCTTTGGCCCATCGCAAAGTGAGCTGCAGCAACCAAGCGCTGTGCAGAGGCAGGAACTGGCTCCTCCAGGCGTGCACGCCTGCCTTGCTTTGCATTTTCCATTTGGGAAGCACAAACAGCAGCCTGTCAGAGCCTGGCTGTCACATCTGCAGTGTAAGACCCCCTGTAAAAGGGCTGCGTGCCCCCCAGCCACAGGGTGCTGGATATGGCCCATCGGGACACCCAGGAGCTCCACCAGGCTTTGGCAGCTCCACTCCCCAGACATGGAAAGCGGCTGGGCTGTGGGGAGGGGAGGAGGGAAGGAGGGAGGGAGGGAGGAGAGGGGAAAAAAGAGACTCATTGTTCAGGAGCGGAGAGTGGGAAACTTCATGGGCTGCCCGGAGCAAAGCCTGGAGGAAACCCAGGCTCTGAGCATGGCTGCCTTGACCCCCTTGGTGATTTATGGGCTGGAAACTAAGCTTGAAAAACAAACTCTCCTTTTCTCTGCTCACTCTGCTCCCTTGGCAGAGGTACAGCCTCCCTTAGGCATGGTACCGCCACCAGCCCCCCACGGATGCCCTGCCCAGCTGAAGAAGGAGGGGATCCCCACCACAAAGGAGGAATGGCAGCCTGCACCCTGTTCTCCACAAGCACTCTCCCCACCTCTGGCACTGCCACCTCTTCTGCTGCTCATTTAACTCCCTGATCTGGCAGCAATCATCTCCCAGCAAAGTCCTATCCCTGGACTAAACACAGCTCTAGGGCCGGGGAAGGGCAGGAGCGCAACAGCCAGGGGCACGAGGACATAAGAGGGATCTAAACCCAGGAGGTTTAGTGGCCAGGGAGCTGGGTTTCTGGGCCAGATCAGGAGACAGCTGCTTTTGGGGCATGAGATGCTGGAGATACTGCCAGGCAAGAGAGGAGAGGGCAAAGCAGCATCCTTGGGCCCTTGGGATGTGGCACCAAGCAGTTAAAAGTCTCAGGGACACACAACACTCAGGAAAAAAAGAGAGATGCAAACTCACTCCCTGCCTGCACAAAGAACAGCAGCCCTGTACTGCTCTCCAACAGAGTCCAACTTGCCCCATCCCACTGGGCACAGACACATCTACTGCTCCCCTCCTCCCCGGGCACATCGCTGATGTGGTCAGCCAAGTTTCACCCCAAAATGAGCACAGCGAGGGGCCCTCACTCGCCCACCCCCTGACTGCAGATATATCCACAGGAGAAACCCCTGGACTGAGGCGGACGAGACCCTGCCAGACCGGGAGCTGGCTGAAACAGGGGTCCACAGAGCTGTACCCTAGCCCTTGCCTCCTGGAAGGGTGAACCATGGCCAGGGCAAAGCTTGGGGGGCTGGAGTGAGGGTCCAGATCTGGCCCAGCAATGACACCCCACCAGAGAGTGGTACCAGGCTTGGATGAGATGCAAAATCAAGCATGGGCAGGGGGGTCTGTGCTCAGGGCCAGAGGATCCACCATCACTGGAGGAGGTCAAGAGGAGCCCTGAGCATCACTCTGCTTAGAAATGGGATGGAGCCTGCACAGGGAGAGTCTCCTGAGTCTCCTTCCATCCCACATCCATGCAACACACAGAGCACTCAGCATGCAGGGGTGGAGGGGAAGGAGAAATGAGGGAGAAAGAAGGAGGAGATAGGAGATTGGAAAAGGCAGGAACAATGAGGAGAAGGATGAAAGGAGAAGGATGGATGGGAAAGGACAGAGAACAAGGAAAGAGGGAGGTGGAATGAACAAACCAGAGAAGGACCGTTGCTGGTTCAGAGGAGGACGGGGGACTTTGGTGCTCTTGTTGAGTTCCCTGAGCTTGGCGTTGTACTCTGCCAGCATACCAGGACAGGGTGTGCAAGGAGGGTGAGAGGTCACACAGGACAGACACAGTGCCCCATGGTGAGAGGAAGGGGCAAGACAGGACAAATGTCACAAGATACAATAGGGAGACAGAGAGAGAAAACAAGAGAAAATATTAGATGGGCTCCAACAGATGACAGTGAGGTCCAAGGAAGTTTAGACCCATCTTGGAGTTGGTTTCACATCACCCACACTGCCTGGCTGTTTAAAACCACATGAGAAATCATTGGTGGCTTGCAGCCACGCGTGGCCTTGTGCAGTGCCATGAATTCCCATCACTGTCCCCTCTGGGGGACACCATGCAGGTCCCCTCCGTCATGGGATGTCCAAGGTTAGGACAAGAAGGGATGAACCCAGAGGCCTTGCTGGGAGATAATGGAGACTTGAAGGATGGCAGGACCACCCCTCTCTGTGGGGAGGCACTAGGGACACCAGTGCTGCCCTGTCCCATCTTCTCCCCTCCCTCACCAGCAGGAAGCGGGAACGGGAGCAGTTCCCCACTGGGCACGGAGGAGGTGTAAGATGCTCCTCATTGCTGTGCTGGGACACGCAGGCAATTTATAGTAGCAGGGAATGTAAACAAACCCGTTCGTGCCCAACCGTCCCCATCAGCCATTCCCTCCCACCTCTGGCTTTGGGACACCTTGTTCCTGCCTGAGGTCAGGCTGCCCGCCTGCGCT
>NW_009694465.1:2729-4818 GCF_000703405.1 Apaloderma vittatum
GCTCCAGGGGGGACAGGTGGCCACAGGCTGGAGACTGTCCCCAGGACACCTCTCCTCCCAGGGAAGTCCAGCAGCACCAGGGGGATAAGTGACCCTCACTCTAGGGTTGCAAGGGCTGGATTTTTTGACAGACACCATCAAACATCCATTTCCTACCCACTACAAATACTGCTCCTCCTCTTCTGAGGGCTCTCCTCTCTTCCATCCCATTGCCTCCCCAACTCAGTTGCATGGGGAGGATCTGCCCCTTATAATATTTACGTCAGGCATACTGCTTGGGCATCTGTGTATCCCTGGGTTTGCTTAAACCCTCTGCCCAAGCGCTGGGTCCCTCTGTGGATCTGGCCTGGATCACCGAAGTCAGGTTGGGATGGATGTAAACTGCCCCCAACACCCGTGCCACCCATCTCTGTCCCCATCCCCATGCTGGCACCCTTCCTGCCCCCCATCCCAGTGCCATGGTGTCTCAGTCCCCGTGCCTGGGAGGCTGGTGCTGCTGGATTTTTCCAGCAAGCCTTTTCCCCCCTCCCTCTAATGCCGGGCGAGTTTCTGGACTGAGCACAGAGCTGGAAGGGATGGGGCTGCCAAGCCCCAGCATCACAAGTTGGCCCTCAGCCTGGCCACAGCCCCGAACCCTTCCCAAACGTCGCTCTGCAACTCAACAACTGCAGCTGAAAGCAGAGGGGAGGGAGGCACTCGCCCAGCCGCAGGGCCATGGCCCCTCCTTCCCAGGGGGCTGGGACCCTCTGCATCCCCAAAGCCCCCAAGCTGGAGCCACAGGAAGGCAGGGAGTCAGAGGACACGATTTCTCCTCTGCAGTGCAGAGCAAACACCTTCACTCAGCCACGGCACCGAAGCTCAGCGCTGCACCCAGGCAAGCGTTGCACCGAGTCCCTCTGGCAGGGGTCTGACCATCACCCCAAGGCCAGGTCAAGCTTCAAACCACCCGGGGCCACACCGGCTCTTGCAGCACCCTGGCTGCCCAGGGGGTATGGACAAACACCAGGGAAGAGGTCTGAGCATCAAGCCCAGCACACTGTGGGGAAAGCAAGGGCTGAAATCGGGGAGGAGCTCAGCTACGTTAAACACAAGGCAAGTCGTCTACTGGGACCTTACACAAGAGCACGCTCCAGGCAGGGAGAGCATCGTGTCCAAAGCAGGGTCCAGGGAGGACACCCTCAGCCAGCTGAAGCCATTTTCCCAAATTGGGCCATATTCTCCCCAAAAGGGAGAAATCCCCTCAGGACCCAGAGCAGCCCAGTCGCGGTAGACAGACCAGCCTCGTACCCAAAAAGAGATGAGGATGGGGGGGGCCCAATCCCTTCAGCCACCCCTTCTCCCCTCCTCCGGGCGATGCTGCTGCAGGCGGTGAGCTGCAAGGGGAGGGTCTCAGCAAAGGAGAGTGGCACAGGCTGCCTCCCTGCCCAGCGTGTCCCCGTGGCGGATGGCTCCGTTCCAAGCCCGGATCCGACACGGCTGAGGAATCGCCGCATCTCCCATCCCTGGCTCCACCATGCACGCCACCCCCATGGGCTCCGGTTTCTTGGGACACACGGTCTCCCCCAATCCCCCAAGGAATCAAAGCATCCTACCTGCCACCCTGTGGGCAACCAGGCCCTCCAGATTCAAGGGCTCTTCCGCTGATCTCGACAGGTCTTCATAGCTCTCCGGTCCCTTGGGGGGCATCTGGCTTTGTGCTGGGACGGTAGGGGAAGGTGGGGAGGAGACGAGGAGCTGCTGAGACCCCACGGGGCTGTAAGAACTGCTGAGTGGGAGGATGCCCATTGGTGGTCCGGCTGGGGCATGGCTGAAGCTCCTCGACTCAGGCACCGGTGCCGGCTGATAGCTGTAGGGCAAATAGGTTTCCCGGTACTCACTCACTCCATAGTCCAGCTCCCCAGGAGAATAAGCTTTGCCTCCCGGCTCAGAGACCACGGGGCTCACGGAGGTGCCAAAGGACCTCGGCTGGACCACTTGCGGAACCGGCCGGGCGTAGAGACCAGCAATGGGCTGCGCCGAGATGGAAGACAGGAGGGGTCCCGCTGGCTTGTCTTGGCGGGAGGCAGCAGGCACGCTCTGAGACTTGTGG
>NW_009694466.1:0-1036 GCF_000703405.1 Apaloderma vittatum
GTGTGTGTATATATATATATATATATAAAATATGCGTTTGGCCTCTCAAGTCCCTCACATAAAGCAGCGCCGCCAACTTGTAGCCTCCACCAAAACCATAAATCTCTCTATCCTCTAACACCCTGAGGTGACAAAGTGTCACTTTGTCTGTGCAGGTTAATTCATGATGCAAGAGAGTCAAAGCAACTGATTTTCTTCCATTTGTTTTTTTTCCTGTTTAAATTGAGCAAAGCCAAGGTCTCCATGGGACACCACCGAGATGGCAACCGTCACGAAAAGGAAGCTCCCTGACTGCATTGCAAGCAGCGCTTCAACTAATTAAAAGCCAGCTCATTGAGATCTCTAATTGACTTTTCCACGCAGAGAGCTTTCTCCAAGACATCGAGCCTTTCTAGAAGGCACAGTTGGGCTCTGGGCCAGGTCCTGCTGCTCTGCACCTTTGGTAGCCTCAGAAGGGAAACCGCTGCACTTGGGTGATGATGGCTTCCAGGATCTATTGCTCTCAGGCTCCTGGGGGCCCTGGGGGTGATACTGCAATTTAAGCAACGACAAAAGAAACACAAACCATCAATCTTGGGTCTCAAGAAAGAGACGGAGCAGCCAACCTTGCCCTGGGGTTGAAAGCCACCGCTCTGCCTGGCCTTCCTCACCTCCTGGGAGCCAGGGGCCAGCAGGGACCCCGGCCCGACCCCCGGCGGGACAGGGCATTGCCTCTGCTTTGCATTTCTTTTCTCAGGCTGCGGTCTCACGCCTCGCAGAGCTTTGTTATCCCCTCTGCAGGAACTGAGGAGAGGATTTAACTTCTCTGTTTCCAGCTCCTCCTCTCCCTGGCAGCTCCCCGCCAAGCAACGTCCCGCTCCGTTTTAAAACCAGCGCTGTCGGGCGGACGCGAGCCGAGTTTTATTGGTCACAGTGAAAACCCAGCAAAAGCAAGGTCCCTTCTCAGGCAAACCCCTCGGCGGCCGGCGACACGTGGTTTCTAGCGATTTAAGGTCTCTGGCTGTGCACAGCGACGCAGTGAAGAGAGGTGGTGGCA
>NW_009694466.1:1106-1348 GCF_000703405.1 Apaloderma vittatum
TTCCCAGGGGTGTTGCCATGTTTGTATTAATCTTTTTTTTTTTTTTACCCCTCTCCAAGAGCAAACCCTGGGGCATCAGGTATTCCAGCCCCTTGTGCTTTATTCTTTTCTTTTTTTCTCAAGGTTCGAAGCGTATTTGAGAGTCTCTTCAAACAGAAGCAAGGAGCAAGGTTATTCCTGCAAAGCAACCAACCCCGTTCAAAAAGGAAATAAAAAATAAAAACAAGGGAGAGGCAAAGAAA
>NW_009694467.1:0-4617 GCF_000703405.1 Apaloderma vittatum
GGCTGCCGGCCAGGGTCAAACCACGACAACTTCTCCTGGAATATATGAAATTTTGCTTAACAGACCCTTATGGTTTCAATGTGATGCAAAGTGTATGATAAAGAGGTCTCTCTGTTAAAGATTAAAATAGTTTACTTGTAGAATATTGGAATTAATTGTGTGGTGGCTTAAAATTAGGATGAAACGTATTATGCTTTGCTCAGCATGAGTGACTTTGCTTAGCATGTGTTAAGTTTAACTCAAACACATAAACTTTAGACTGAGTGAATCGCACTATGGGATGTGGTATATTGTTTCTTTAACAGAACTTATCTAGCATGAGTAGCTAGATTTGCTAAAACTAGTGGCAAACTTACATTAAAGCTATATTTAATTACATGAAGAGAAACGTGAAGACCGATACACCCTGTGAAAAATAAAGTAGCCACGTTTGTCAGCAAAAGCTGTATCCTGTGAAAAATAAGGTAGATGGTGAACTTGCACCTAAATACTGCTGAGCTTATGCTCAAGGAAGGCCCGAAACAAGTGCAAATTACAAAGATGGCCACAACTGTCAACAGAGACTGCATCCTCGAGATAAGAAAAGGAATGTCCAACCTAGAGACAGAGAAAGGATCCAATGAGGAACAAGAAGACTGAAGACCCAAATATTACTACTGGACCAAACCAACACATGAGGGGAGGAGAACTTAGATTGTAAGGGTATCATCATCCAGGGATTTCTTGGTTCAGGGTCCCTCTCAGAGGGTCCAGGCTCAAGCTGAAATAAACTGACTCTGTGGTAGAACCTGGGTTTTGAACTCTCCGTTCCAGTCAAGGGCTAAGACTGGATTCAGCCACAGCTGTACTCTTTTTGTGAGGAAGTTTAGAAAGCAAGGGAGTCTTGATAAGAGAATCTTCCCAGACTCAGCTATAACATCATCTTCTGCATTAAAAAAAAAAAAAAACAAACACCATTTCCATTGATTTACAGCATCACTGTAGAAATGAGCGTTGACCATCATTTGGCCTAAAAATTAGGGAATATTAAAAGGAAAAGATTTATGTTTTCTTCTGACAGAAGTTTAGTGTTCATTTTAAAAGTTATGATGATACATAATTCCACAGATAAACTGAAGCATCATAAAATGTTTTTTCCAGTTAAAACAGATTTCCAGAATGTAAAAACTATGAATTCTGGTTAAGTTTTAATTTAATTCTATCTAGCTGCAGGGCCTCAATGTGTAGGCTATGGCACTTCTCTGTGTTTAGGACAGCATGTGTAATAAATTGAAAGGATTACATTATTTTAAGTCAATTCTGTTCTCCAGAAACTTTGTAGCGCCACCAATGAATCAATATTACAGCTCTGCCCCCCCAAAAAAGAAGGAAATGAACATTACAACAGTGCTATTAATTTTTCTAATAGCCCAGTAAATGGTAAATAGATGCTTAATCTATGATTAGTCAACACTAGGATTGCTATAGGGATCAAAAGAGCAAAGACTTGATCAATGACTTACCTTCGGTAAGACACCCTCCCCTCTATATGTCCCTAATATGTTTGCAGCATTTGCTTAGCATTTATTACATACAAGGCTCATAGACATTTTATGTCCTCAGATTACCAATGGAATATTGAAGCACAGGGGAATTACACACTGATCCAGAAAGATGTTTAAGCTCTCTGTCTCTATTAAAATGAATTGCAAAAATATGTTGAATAGTGTCCACCATGACAGATCTAAATGAGCTTTTTTAGTTACAAGGAACAACATGGCTAGTACCCCACTTCTCAGTCATGGAGCTTAAATAATTTAAGACTGGGTCTTGAGGCAGTGCCGTTCCAACATACCTACTAGAAGCCTATAAAAGAAGAAGGAATGCATACATTGACATGTAAGATCAGAGGTGCAGACTTTTGGAACTGGGATCTTTCATGCAGAGTGAAAAATTTTCCAAATTCAACATCTAAATGGGACTGGTGAGCTCCTATCACCCCAAAGTAAGGTGAGAAGGGCTCAGCACCACAGAGGATTTAGCCCAGATTGTCAGATGTTTCCAGCTTTAGAATAAAGTTGCCCATGATGGAAGTCTGAAATTTATTTTCAGCTCTTCACCTCTTCCTTGACATAATTGGTATTGGAGCTTTTACACTGCAGCTCTCATACTCATCGTGCCAATCCATCTCAACAGTAATGGCATTGCTAAGAAATGCACCGTCTGGGTGTCTTACATGCTGATCATACCCAAGTCACTGCAGTGAGAGAAAGTACAACATACTAAGATCACCTTAGTGAAGAAAAGGAAGTGTGAAAAAGCAGAGCTTTAGCCAACTCTCTTGTAGCTAAGTGCAGGGATGAAAGACAAGCGTTTGGAGAGATGCCAGAGGACGCAGAGAAGAGACGATCGACACAGGCATTTAGTAATACCTCAAGTCCCAGGGAGGTATAGCTTGCATACAAAAAGTAGCCTCTATAAAGAACAGGCAATAATGTTGCAACAAAGATTTTTAATTCTTCCCCTCTTAAGAAGCCCTTAAAATTTTTTAACAATTACAATAACAATGTCGTTGTTAGCCATTCCATGAACAATGATGAGAGGATCCAAGGTTCATGCCCTCTGATTGACTACAATGCTACTGAAGATGAGTAATAATTTATTCCATATTAAATTCAGTTCATTATGTGATAAAATGCACATTTAAAATAAAATACCATGAGAGTGAAGTGTTCTCTTTGCTCGTTCTTATGAGGATAATTAACTTGGTAAATGCCACTCACTGTCCAGAGGGGCCATGAGGGTCTTCAGGCTCTGTAGCCAGCTTTAAAATAAATGAAGTCAGGCTGCACACTAACAGCAACAGTTGTAATCAATTCAAAGATTAGAAGTGTGTTCCTTGAGAGATCTGATACAAGGACAGGCAGGGGTGCTCCTCCATAAAGAGATGTTTTTAGAAATCCTATTAACCCATTCCCTTTAGTTAAGCTGTGTCCAGGGAAAAAATAATATAAACAAAGAAAAGAGACCTGATACATCTCTAGGTGTTCTCTGTGTCCAAACAACTGCAGCATCCGTTCTGGATACAAATGGTGGATGGAAAAATAGTTTCAGAAGAGAGAGACAGTCAGCTGTAAACCTACACAAAATGTGCTCCTGCACATTGGTAGTGTGTTTCCATGCCCACGAGATAAAAGGCTCTGGGATTATAAATCACAGTGCTGTGGTATGTTTTAGTGTAAAGCCAATGCCAAAGAGAAAGGCTTTTTTTATTGCATGAAGTTTTTAGAAACTTAAGCAAATGTTGGAATTCTATCCTAAAAAACTTCTTTCAAGTTCCTATGCTCTGTGAAAATGTCTTAAGTGCAAAGCACGTACTAAAATGTTTCCTTAGCTTATTCAAATTCTGACTTTACTGAAACCATGCCTGATATGAGGTAACAGTATGGAAGTCACATCAAGACTAAGGCCATCCCAAGCTGTGTCACAGGTGCTGGGAGGCAGAAACCTGTCACCACTTCACTGCTCCCAGCCTGTACAAGACTTGAAAACTTCTATCTATGCACCAGGAATGGGTTTCCTCAGCAGTGGTTGGGCTCTGCTCCCACTGGCACCCATCTCCCGTTGGCCTGACTGCAGAGGGAGCCATTTGACTTGGGAAAGGTCTAACAATAATTAACAAGCAATAATTAATTCAAATAAAAGACAGTAGTAATCTGTGGTATTTGTCTGAAGCTACCTCCTCCTCTTAGACATGTACTCAATTCCCACGAAAAGAAATGGAAATGCCTCTTGCTTTCCCATGCATTGCACTCCTTCTCCATGTGTTCCGATTACATCAGCTGTCCTGGAAGAGAAATATTCCAGCTTTTGAACACTCAATGAATACAAAAGGCCCTCAATGGGTGGTTATTTGATAAACTCTCAAGATTAACGCAGGGAATCATATGTAGGCCCAGCATGTTAAAATTTCTCAGGAGAATTACAGTTAACTCCACAGATATGTCTCTGTAAATAAATGAGAAACCAAATAACAGAATGTACAGAATATTGATATGTAATTCTGTTCCTAGAACATAAGTATAAAGCTTACACCATCTTTCTGGTGTGAGGAGAACGTCTAAATGACCCAGGTCTATGTCTTTCCTCCTTCCTCTCCCAGCAAAGAGATATTCAGATAACTTCAAAGAGTGAAAGTGTGAAAGGGAGAAGAACTTATTTTCGTTGCTGTTGTTTAAAAACAAAAACAGATTAAAGAAGAAGACAACTTGGCTAGCCAGGATAATTTTATTTTGGTTTTTTAGTGTTTTTTTTTAAAAATAGAAATTCAACAAATGGAACAAACTTACAAGGAAAATTTCCCATCTCTTCCCAGAGAACAACTGACACATATGCAATCTTTCACATGTGGATATATGTCAGACACTGGTTTTTTGCTAGCTTTTCCCACTTCTCTGTCTGTCTCTTCCTCTTTTAAATGTAGCTTGAAGCAGGTTTGAAGCAATTAATCATCATTGGTAACCAGAGGCGACCAGGCAGTGTGAAAAGAAATTAATGGGAAAATAAGTCCTGGCTCTGTACTCTCATATGATACAGTATAGTAGCTGGTATTGGGTTGGCCTGGCCAGATTTTGGCAG
>NW_009694468.1:0-212 GCF_000703405.1 Apaloderma vittatum
CGCAGGGCCAAGCCCCGGGAGGAACCGCGCCGCTGCGACCGGAGGAGAGCTGGGCTCGTTACTCGATAGCCGGGAAATGCAACAGTCCCGGAGGACGTTTCAAGATGTAGGATTAGGGTCTGTTTGCGTTCCCTCCGGAAGGAAAAGATCTGCCCGTGCTAAAAAAAATTATTTAGTTACAGGTACTGCACGGGTTTGTTTGTTGTGTTTTT
>NW_009694469.1:0-12855 GCF_000703405.1 Apaloderma vittatum
GGCAGGGGGTGGCACTGGGGGAGCTCCAGAGGTCCCTTCCAACCGCAACATTCTGTGATTCTGTGAAGCATTCAACTGTGCTGAGCCAGGGCCGTGGGCTCTTCTTGACATCCTCCATTAGGTTTTGTTGTAAAGTAAAACGTTGGCATCAAAACCTCTCAGGATCGTGCTCTGATGGATTATTCTGTGTGCTGAGAAATGGAAGATAAGGAGCAGGCAGAGGAAAAGGCATTGAAATACACTGTTCTCCATATATTTGTCATTTCCCTCATGCTTCCTGGCAGCGGAAGAGCCTGCAAAGAACCAGCTCGCTGGTGTTGGGCTCTTTCTCTAGACAGCCCTTCCCTTAACGGTGCCTCTGTTGTAAGATCACGTTGGGTGCGCCTTGGACTACCTCTGGAGGGCTCACCTGTACAGCTCAGGACCTTTGGGCATGGATGGGGATTACAGGGAATTCAAGCAAGCAAAGATGGAATGGAGTTGAAATGATTCTTGCTTTGAATTTTCTTAAGATGCTGCTGCCCAGGCAAGTGTTGGAACAGTCAAACCATGGGCAGAAGGACGGGGTGGAGCATGGGAAGGAACATTTTTTCAATTGCGAACTTAATTAAAAACGTTGGGAGAAAAAAAATTATTTGGCGTGTTAATTATTTCCTGGCAGTTTTTAACAATGAACAGCGCTGTTCAGCGTTCAGGCTTTTGTATGATTTTTACCTTTTATTTTGAGATTTTGGTTGCTGCTGCTGTTCCTTTTTGTGTTGATGGGTCCTTAGTTGACCACGCTGCTTTGTGTTGGCTTGACAATGATGTGTGTCCCAGGGACCGTGTGTTTCTTATCTGGTCTGGGCCAATTGAACAGCTGCAGTCCTCTGGCAGGATGTCTTCCCGAAATGAAAAATATGGTCTTAATTTATTTTTGTTTATTTTAAATCCTGGTTGGCAGTCACCGCTTTATACGTAGCACATTCTGGTTATGGACAGTGGCAAAACTAAGTTTCTTGAAGTTTAAAGAACCTGAAATGTGTCTTTTTGTTTGGTTTTGTTTTGGAATCTTTTACAAGGCTTCTTATTTTACATTGCTTTATCTGAGATTATCGAACTCTACCCCCCAGGGAGCACTTGCACCCCAAAGCTGAGCCTGTCAGGTAAGGTGGTGGTGCCTCTGTTAAAATGTAGGTAAGAAAGACAAAACCAACCACCCGTGAAAAGAGGAGGGGGAAAAAAGACAGTGAGGAACAGCAGAGAAACAACTGCACCCTCAGCAATTTGGAGGTATCACCAAGCTGGTGGTGCAGGTGGGACACCTGAAGGATGGGATGTCCTCCAGAGGGACCTGGAGAAGTGAGCCCATGTGAACCTCATGAGCTCCAACAAGTGCCAGGTCCTGCCCCTGGGTCGGGGCGATCCCAAGCACAAACCCAGGCTGGGGATGAGGGGACGGAGAGCAGCCCTGCGGAGAAGGGCTTGGAGGTGCTGGGGGATGAAAAACTGAACATGACCTGAAAATGTAGGCTGGCAGCCCAGCAAGCCAACAGCACCCTGGGCTGCGTGCAGAGCAGCGTGGCCAGCAGGGCGAGGGAGGGGATCCTGCCCCTCTGCTCTGCTCTGCTGAGACCCCCTGGCAGTTCTGGGTCCAGCTCTGGGCTCCTCAGCACAGGAAATACAAGGAGGCTTATAAGAAAGATTGAGACAGACTTCTTAGGTTTTGTTGCGATAGGACAAGGGGTCATGGTTTAAACTACAAGAGGGTAGATTTAGAGTAGATATAATGAAGAAATTTTTTTGCAGTGAGGGTGGTGAAACACTGACACTCTGGTTGCCCAGAGAGGTGGTAGGTGCTCCATCTGTGGAAAGATTCAAGGTCAAGTTGAGTGGGGCTCTGAGCACCCTGATCTGAAGATGTCCCTGCTCACTTCAAGGGAGTTGGACCGGATGACCTTTAAAGGTCCCTTCAAACCCAAACCATTCTATGACCAGAGCCTCCATCCTTCTGTGCTGCTTGGGGATGGAGTCTGGAGAAAAGGAGTGAAGTTGAGTCAAGTGAGTGAGTTGGGAGAGGAAAGAGGGTGTTTTGATGTTTATCTGTTTGTTTCTCACTGCCTGAATTGGCTTTACTTGGCCATAAGTTATTTTCTTCAAGTCACGTCGTTTTTTCTTGCAACACTAACTGATGAGCAATCTCAACCCACAAGGTTTCTCATTCCTATTCTTACAGTTTTCTCCACGTCCTGCTGAGAGGAGGGAGTGAGTGAGCGCTTGGGTGGGCATCTGGCTCCCAGTTAAACCTCACCCACCACGGCAGGCAGGTTTAATATCCAACCAAGCAGGGTCTCACAGAGGTCTTATGCTGGATGCAAATGGGAGACTCATAGTCTTTTGCCCTTGCAAATAGGAGAGAGGAGCTTGCTGGCTTAGTTGCAGTCGGGGGAGTGCATCTCTCAGGCAGGTATTTTGCTAAGATGCCTCCTCTGATATGCAAGAGGGTAGAAGCTGCCCTTGGCTACTCAGAGACGGGCTCCATACAGTGTTGCCGATCTCAAGAGATGGCGTCAAACTATATAATGAGATTCTTAAACAAAATAATTTAAGAATTCTTAAGCAAGCAAATTTATTTCAAATTTCATTTCTCTTTTGACTTTCGTGCTGTGTTTGCAGGAGAGAGAGGTCAGAAGGAGATCGTGGTTGCTGGTAGAAATGCGTTCTTCGCAGAGCTCCTTATGCATGGGGCAGTGAGTCCTCCATCGTTCTTCCTCCACAACCACCCACCTTCATTACGATCTTGAGTTTTTTCCTCTTCTGCCTTGTTCTCCTATATAGCCCTTTGGTTTGTAGAATAAAAATGATGCTGGAGGAAAACAAAGCACGGTACAAAAGTTGCAGAACAAGCTATGACAGAGCTTGAATGTGGTGGGCACAGGTGTGTCTTAGGATGGAGGGAAAGATCTTTGTCAGCCCTTCATGGACGAAAAAAACCCTCAAATCAGGTAATTGGGGAGTATTTTCCTTTGGGGTCCTACACAGAACTGAAGTGATAGAGCTGGAGGAGCTGCTTGCTTCGTATCAAGGACTCTTGCAATGTCCTGCAAGTGCTAAATGCTGTGATCTATGATTGATTTGTGAGAGCTGGCAATGCCGTTACGTGGTTATACCAGTTACGGTCTCTCTGCTTCCTACCACGCCTTCCAGCTGTCACCCTGCTGTCAGGAGAAAGGCACCAGGTACTTGATCCACATCCAAATGCAGCTTTTTTTTTTTCCTTGTGCATTATTTAGCTTTTGCTAATATGCACTCAATTAGCACAGTCTGCTAATGCTAAAAATATGTTTATTTAGCTGTCTGCGTCCTTGTTGCTAATGCATACAGTATGACATTTTGCTGGGAGTTGGGTGACCTTGGGTTTTGTTCGTAGATTGTAAATTGGGGCCTTTGTAGGCTGATTCCTTCTGTTCTGTATGTAAAGACAGCTCTGTTGTCCTGATAATAACGTACTGATTTATTTGGCAGGATTTGCACCTCTTAATAGGAGTAGACAATCTCTGTCGTCTGGCAAATACGAGCAAACTTCCTAGATTTCCAGGAGGAAGGGCTTCCTGGTTGACTTGGTCTGTAGACCCTCATTCAGCCCTTGGATTTTTGACTTCTGCTGGAGCGCGTTGTCAGAAACCATTCTGCTTTCGCTGAGGATTTGAAAGGACAGACAAAGCACCGTGCTGTTTATTAATTTGTGGCAGTGGTTGATTGCTCTTTGCAATAAATTATTCAGCTTTTCTAGAGTTTGCATTTTGCCCAGCTTTAGGTTGAACGATTCTCAATGTTCCCTTTCTGCTATTTAAATGGTTCCTTTCCATTACTTGAAATTTTTATCACCTAGATCAGAATATACCCAGTGAATTAGACATTTAGAGTTTCCAGTGTTAAGTTTCATAGGCTTTCAGTAGGACTAATGATCATCAGATTGTTTTTATGATTTTTTTTTTTTTTAAAAGGTATTTTAAAATACCTTTCACATCAGACAACATGCCTTTTGAATTTCCTTTGAGCAGATTTCTACGCCACTCACCCTCTCGGTATGGTTGACCATGACTACAAGACCCAGGAATACCTGAATAGCTCAAAACCTCCTTGGCAGCCAAACGTTACAGATCCGGGCTTTTTTTGTGAGGCAAAAATGAAGTTAAAGTACATCTGTGAAAGTAGATATGTGGTACAAGAAGGAAAATAAATCTCTTTGGACTCCATATCCTCATTTCCTGTGCTCTAGCTACCTTTGCTCTTTACGGACATAAAAGGCAGCTTGTGATATAATGTAGCCTTAAAGTGTATATGTACAGAAATAAAATATTTGGCTTTTAATGCTTGAGAAGTATTGCCTTTGCTAGAGAGCAAGCAAATGGTGTTAGTTTCCTTGATGTTCTCTGTTAGCGGCCGACGCTGTGGAGAATTAATAGTCTGTTGCAGAAGGAGTATCAAGGCCTTTTGGTTTAACACCTTTACTTTCCTTTTATAAGAGTCCGGAGAAGCAGACAAGAGTCTGTCTTTTGTCAAACAGCTCCTGAGGAGACTGATTCAGGGTGTAGGTGGCCTTAATGTGGTGTCCCTGGGAAGCAGGGGCTGCCGTGGTGCGACCGCTGCCCGTCAGCCGCTCTGTGCAGCTGGGGCCACATCTGGAGGGGGCTAGAGGGTCTCTCTGCATCGCGCAGGTGGATACGGGAGCTTACAAGTGAGAAGACCTTCGCGTGGACACGTGTGAAAATTCACTTGCCAAATGTTGCAGGTGCTTTCGTAAGCCCTAGACACCTTGCATTGTGTTCTTTCTGTGGATACTGAAGATCTAAAAAAAATAATTCCAAAGATTTGGAGGTGATTAAAAGAGGTGAGGCACATAGTTTTTTAGAGAACCAGGTGGACTCAGCAGCCTCATATTTACTTGGTTACTTTTGCCCTCAGCTATGTTTGTGCTATCGGCGAAGTGACAGCCCTAGCAGGGGAAAAAATTTCTGTGGAGTTCTCGCCCGGACGCAGGAGCCCAGAGTTAGCAGCTGCGAGAGAGCAGGGAGGGCAAGAGACTGTTTTCAAAACAATGGTCAGTTGGTTTGGAATTTTAAAATTCTTTAATGCTTCCAGCTGTGCAAGTTGATGAGCTGTACTGAAATCAAACCTCGTGATACATTTTAAAACAGTTTGGGGCAGGAAACCCACGGCCGCTCACTGGATGTAGGTTATTTTGCTGCAGCCCTAAGTGCTGAGACCCATCGTGGCAGGGCTCCGTTCTTCGAAGGGGAATTCATCTCATCTGTCTCTAGCTGTCTAAACTTAGAGCATCAAGGCAAGATAGCGCTTCAGTCCTGCTCTTTGTGGTGCCTGTTTTCAGTCGGGTAAGTCACACTCTGATGATCTGGCTCCATCGGCTCCAGGATTCACAGGGAACTGGTTTGGATGCCCGAGTTCAGCCCTGAGGCAGCGCGGGAGAGCTCGCGGCCTCCTGGTCTCATTGAAAACAGTGTTTGTGTGCTCTTGGCTCAGACAATTCCGCTCAGAACAGCACTTGGGCACCTCCTTCTCATCCCCCAAGATATTTTCCTGGGCTGAGCCCTCCAGCTCCTGCCAGATGTTCCCTCTGGCTCCAGCTGTGACAGTGAGGATGCCACCACCTGCCACCATCCCCCCAGGATGTGACAGCCGGGCGCTCTGCGGGAAGCCGAATCTGCCCATTTATCGTAAACAATTTGCAGCTCTTGGTCTGATCTGTCCTGATGGATTTTACCCAAAGGTGACCCAGCAGTGCTTGCATGAAAGCTTCCGCCAGCGGAGAGAAGGCAGCGACCTCAGGGAATGGCTTTCTGCAGTCGGAACGGAGGGGACGGGGAGTCTCAGCCTGGTGTCCATCCTTTGGGCTGCTCGTGTGTTAGGGGAAGCCTCCAGTGGTGTTCAAATGCTGTTGTTTCCCAGGGTGAGCAGTAGGGTGTGTTGGCCTCTCTCGTTCTGCCAAGCTGAGTAAGATCGGGGAATGTGGGGCAGGTGTAACAGGTAGCAAGGAGGACTCCAGACAGGACACCACCCAGGATAGCTACCTCTCCTGCATCTACTGAGCACCCCCAGGTAACCCAAAATTGGTTGTACCAGGGGTGTTTGTGAGAGCAAACATGAAGTTTACTGTGGACATTAGCAGACAACTTCTGTGCTTGCACGTGCTCCTGCACAGTCGTTTTGTTTTTTCAGGCTTTACAGATGTGGTGAGGCTATAAACGCTCTAATCTCTCCCCTTCTTAATTCAGAATTCAGACTTTTCCCTGCTCCGTTAAATCCCGCATTTAACTTTATTTTGAAGAGTTTTGGTCACAGGAGCAGTGTCGGGGACAGAAATGGTACATTTAGTTCTGCTGAATGGATACGGTGTTAGATTGACAGTTGCTGTCAGTGTGTAATTGCAGATTAATGGGATGTAGTATGTCATTATGGCAGCTTGACGGCACAAGTTTCGGAGCTGCGCACAAATCCAAGCTTTCATTTCTTGTTAGAGGGGGTTACTCTGACCTCCCGTGCACAATTTTTCTTGCCAATATCTTGTGGCCGAGATTAAGGATGTTTCCAATCCAAGTACTTACTGACTCCAGGAATATGATGCAAGACCAACAGTGTAATTTAAAGGGTGTGAGGAGATGCTGAAGAACCCATATAATATGGGAACGGCAGAATCCAACAATGTGCTGTAAGGAATGAGATAGGTATGAAAAGCTTTATGTTGTGAAATGAGCAGCCTTCTGCACAACATTTACCAGCGGATGCAAAAGTATTATTTGTGTCCAAAGTTTATAACAGAGTCACTGAGCTTTACTAACCAGACCATGAAGTCAAGAGAAGGGGCTGTGTTCATGGAGTGGAAAATTAGGGTGTTCCTTGAATGGGTTATTGAAGTAACTTTATCAGTTATTGCTGAGTTGAGCCTCTATCAGCCAGTACTTTAAATACGTTGGGTCTTGCAGCAGATGGCTTATGCAGAGTTGGTTGATTTGAAGGTGTTGTCTTGAGGTGGTCCTCAGCAAGACCTACCCACCTAAAAAGGACTTGATGCTATGAGCAGCCCTTGTTTTGCCTGCAAACGTGCTCTTTGGGAATTGAATGTATTGTAGTTTGGCCTTAGGGCAGGAGCTGAGTAAGGAACCAAGCAGGTGTTAGAGCTCCATCACTTGAAGATGTAGTAGAGCACCTTCAGTTCCTCTTTCCTTGTAGGACAGCGTGCCAGAGTTGCTGTGCAGGTTCCAGGCACCTCCTAAAGCTGCTGCCCCAGAGGGAGCTTCTAGGCAGAAGAAAAATTCTTAGACATAATAAATACCCAGAACTACCAGCCTGCTTCGAAGGAGTGGTAAGATCGTAGTAATGCCTTTGTTTGGAAGGACCGAGACACTAACTCACGCCTAGAACTGAGGAAGGCATTCTCATTAGCGCTGTGGTGCCAGATTTAGTAGAAAGAAAATAACGCAAACAGTCATCTGTAATGCAAATGTTGATGTCTGATTAATAGGGAAAATAACATGAGCAATTAATCCATGAGGGAATAGATCATTATAAATGTAAATTAGATCATCAAAGGATAAGCCATACAGAACTAAAACTACCCCAAAACATGATTAATTATTGAAATTCCAGTAAAAAAGGCATCCTTAACATTAGAGTCCTTGGAAGACCTGTCATGTGATTCATCAAGATTCCGGACAGGGTTATTTTACAATCCCCAAATTGATTAGCTTCATTAGAAATATAATGGGGACATTAATTCCGCCCAAGATAGCGTGCTCTTTTAGGCACAGAGCGCAGCCTTAGCACTAAACTGACTCGGCTCTGATTTATGCCCACCCAATTTTCACTACAGTATATAGTTTGCTCAGGTAAGTCAGGAGATATCTACCTGCATTTTTTTGGAGGAGCAAGGTAGCTTCTCCATAAATACATATTTGTACCTGCATGTGATCTTAATCACCCCAGGGTACAGTGTTGGAGGAAAGATTCTCTTCTGGTCAGGGCACGGGGTTTTGTCAAAAATTGGTTTCTTTTCTCGCCTCTCAGAGAAGTTTTCAGGTGACCTTGGGCAGATCACTTTATCTCTCTGCGCTTTGTTCTCTACATTGATTTTGAATGCTTCAGCTTAATGGTGTATAGCAGGAAAGTAGTTAAAAGGTCTTAATTTCACATAGTGTTAGGAATCTTCCCTTGTAAAATCTTGGTCGCTTTTTAAAAACTCAGTTAAAGATGTTATTATTTTTTGATAAAACAGGGATTACTGCCCTTTTAATGCTTTTAAATACTTGTACTTCATACTCTGAAGGCGCACAGTAATTTAGCACTGTTTGTAACGTTAAAAGCTGGGATCATTATCTGCATCTTTCCTGAGGTTTGATTTTACATCTTGCTATTATTAGAGACCTACTTAGAAGCTTGGCAGCAGCTCTGCTTTCTGTTAAAACTAGACTCGACGCGCTTCACTGGGGCAGTTTAAGTGTGTTTTGTGCTCTGCAGAGCTGACCTCCTGCAACACCTCGCTCCTGCTGCGAGGCCGGTTGGAGGCTGGGATCTGTTGCTGGGATGAATGTTTGGAAGGGTGTCTGAAGGGAGGAAAAACGCGAGAAGCACCTTGGAAGCTGGTACTAGCAAGAAGGCCTCTGGGCAGTCAGGGAATGACTCGGAGCCAGAAAAAGCTGGCCACGGACTTTTGCGTACGGGACAGGCTGACCGGAACGTTGAAACTGAGATAGGATCCAAACAGCTGTCTCTTGTTGTTTGATTTCTTCTTTCTTTGAGGCAACAAGCTGTTCAAAGAATAAATATTATCCAGGAAATGCTGTATCTCTCCTGAGTTTCTCAACAGCACCAAGTCACATAATCCCAGGAAGCCCCGTGGTCACCTCTCCTGAGCTTCGACTTTCTTTTGGTTTGGCACTTTTACTCTTCAGTTCAGTCTTGCTTCAGTTTTTTCCCTGCTTTGAAGGACGACAAGGTTGAAATATCTGTGAAAGACGAATCTTCTCAGAGCGTCTTGGCTGTCAATAGATACCAGAATCACAGAATCACAGAATGTTCGGGGTTGGAAGGGACCTCTGAAGATCATCTAGTCCAACCTTCATCCCAGCATACCTAACCACTACACCACAGCCTCAAGTGCTAGATCTACTTTTTTTTAAACACCTCCAGGGTTGGTGACTCCACCACCTCCCTGGGCAGCCTGTTCCAGTGCCTCACCACTCGTTCAGTAAAGAACTTCCTCCGAATACCGAGTGTCACTGGGTCCTTACAGGAGTCGGCATCTCGACGGTGGCATGAAGTTATTCTCCAAAAAGTTTGCCTTTACTACGAGCTGCATTCAGTAGTTTTTATTGCTCCTGAGTATTATTTTAAGCCCTGGCAGATGTACTTTTTTGGTTTTTTTTCAAATAGCACTAGAGTGCTGGTGCTCGTGGCGCAGATTTCTGTAGCTGAGGCGGCCACCTGATGGTAAATGTTTCTGCTTCTTCAGGCAGTCGAATGTCTTTGAGGCATTTCTTACAGAAATTCAGCTGGAATGTTTGCATTAGGTACCTTTGTGCTTTTGAGGCTCTGATGGCTACATTTAAATGCTGTAGAACATCTACAGAAAACCCAGGAAATGAGGAACAAATACCCACCAGGAAGGAACACGCTTGCATCTTTATACTGTCATTATCTCTTAGAACCCAACCCTTCTGGCCTGATTCCTGTGTACTCCTGCGTAGGTAAAAAACCTTGGCTTTGATTAACCTTTCGTTTTGTGCTCCTGAGCCTTTGGTGGTGCCAGCAAGTTATTTCTAGTGCTGTAAGCATCCGTGTTTTAACAGCTTTAGTCTGTAGTGGAGGGTGTCTTCTTCAGTGCGAGGAAGGGTGAGTGCTGGACCTTCTCCTAAGGACCTGGGAACAGAAACAGAAATGGTCAACTATGTGTTTTCCTGGGCTGTAGAGAGGACCCCAGGGGCAGAAAGGCAGCTGAGAAGAAACGGGTGTTGGTAAATGGGTTTATAAACGAGCAGACGGGGGGAGATGTGTGAATGCAAGATACACGGGGCTGTCAAGTGAGGGAGCAGACTGTGAACCCACTTTGCACCGGTGACATGAGGAATGAAATGGGAAAGGTGGCACTTGGTACGTTCCCTGGGCTCCTCATAAATTTCAAAGTGGCTGCCTTTCCTTTTTAGTATCCTGCAAAATGCAACCCTGGGACCGTTAGAAGATGCGCTGGTGAAGGTGATAGGAGATGAGAGAAGAAATTTCCTCATTCTGGCCTTCATTTCCCAGATCTTCAATGATTTGTTAGTCAATTAGCTGGAGGTCAGATGTGTCTGTAGTTTGTTCAAGTGTTACACTCCAGGAGAGGATGTTACTCAACTTATCTCGACTGCATCTTTAGAACCACACTTCATGTGACAATATTTTGGCTTCACAGCGACAAAGGAAAAGATTTTAATTTTTCGGTGCCCTCTGTGAAGAATGACACACGTTGTAGGTTTCTGTCATTTTAGTAGGAATGTAGAGAAGTTGCTTCTTAAAACAAACACTTGGAGGCCAGCTAATTCGTGGAAATTGTTTTAATTAAGGGTAAGAGGACAAAAGGAGGGAGAGGCAGCCTTTTGGTGTTCCTGCCATGGATTAGTTGCTTAAGTTTGGCAGACTGGTACTTCCGATGTTCCTCATTAGGATCCTCAACCTCTTCCCTATAACCTAATGCTCCCTTGGGCTGGGGACTCCACCAGTGTTGTCATCTCATCAGGCCACAGACCCCTGAGGACTGAGGCTTTTTCAGCTTCGTACTCAGCACAGTTGCAGTGAGAGGTGACCACGTGCTCCCGGAGAGCAAACACGAAGTGCCAGGGAGAAGTTACCCGTGAGGTGTGAGGGGTTGCTTTGCACAGCAAGTAGCACAAGTTTTTTGAACTTTAGTTCCTTCCCACATTGTCCTTGGCTGCAGCCCTCTCAAAACTGAGGCTGGGTTCATTCATCATTGATTTCTCAAGTTGCCCAAGAGGCAAGTTAACAGCTCCGTGCACCGTGACCCATCCGTGTAGGAGGGTGATGGGAGCACCAGCATCACACGTAGTTCCGTTCTGTTTGTAAATAGGTGAAGATTGTGTCTTGTGATCTGGTTATAAATTTTCTGGAGGTCAACAGAAGAGTTTGATAAGTGTCGTGGCTTTTCCACTGGGATCTTCATGTGGCAAATAATTCATCTGAAATATCTATTTTTGACCAATTCTACGTGATCCCTAAGAGTAGCCATTCTGGCAATCTGAATTCCACCAGAGAAGGTCTCAGCTTTTCATTGTCCTCTCTGTCCCTCATATGAGGTAGCTGTTCTTCAGGAAGGACTTTTTAGACGGTGTCTGCCTCCACAAACCTCCCAGTTCTCTACGCAGGGCAGGAGAAATGGTCCAACTCCTCCTCAGCAGCCTCTGGTTGCTGACCCATGCCGTCGGTCAAGCTCGAGGTTGTGTGTGCATACAGGTGGGAGAACGTGCTGTCGTGGGAGCCACCCGCTGCCCCTCCCGGAGAGATCCCTGGCTGTCGACCAGATGATATTTTGAGACAGGCAGAGAACACGGGGTCGAGAGCCAGAGTCAGGCTGCGGTACGGGCTTCAATGAGTCTCTTAGGTCCACACTGATGCTACGGAGTTTTGGGTGAGTGTCTGAAGTGTCTTAAGTTCAAAGCTTAGGTTGAGACACTCCTGTCTCCTGTGTGTGCCACCTAGTTGACTCCTTGTTGGAGAAGGTGCTATCTCTGAGTATCTATGTACATGTGAGGGTAATTGGCTCTCGCTGAAGTGGGAATCTCCCCCTGCCCGGCATTGTGCCTCTCTTAGTAGTAGCAACAGTATTAATGCTGGTGGGAGGTGGGAAATACTTTACTGATTTCTAAACCACTTAAACTCACTGAATGTAAGGGCAGCTCGCTCAAAGCTGTATGCGTCAACCTTCTCAGCTTCCGCCCGCTGGCATTGTGGCTTTCTGAGAACCAAAATACACTATCCAGGGAGTTTTCTGCTCAACTTGTAATAGCTTTGTGATGAGGGGCTCTGTGGTTAACAGCAGGTAATTGGCCTGTGTGTAACCCAAAATGTTTCTACACGACTATGTAGGCGAACAGCAGTTCGTACTAATTAAATAATTGCTTCCATTAGGCTGAACATAATTAATGCAGCTTCGGTAATAGAGAAAGGTAAGTTGGCAATTTTAACCATCGTGGGTTTGGGGCAGAATTTTCAGGGATTTACTTGGCGGCAAAGAAGGCGGCACTGGGAAATATTGCTGCGGAGCGACTCGGATGAAAAGGGATCGCCTTGCAGTGTGCGTGGCTGCAGATTAGCCTTAGGCTGAAAATACTTCTGCAAGGTTGTACGGCTGTTAGAGTTACAGCTGGGAGGGGGTATGGTGGTTTGGGTTTTGTTCTGTCTCAAGAAGCTTTTTTTAAGGCTTAGAAAACCCAAATGTACTTACAGGGCTGTGTGCTTGCCCAAAGTGTCCAGCAGCCTCTCCCCAACTCTGTTTTAGCTGCCTGAGGTCAGGGCCAGATTCCAGGTCTTTGGCCCCAGGCTCAAGCATGGGCAGCTTGGGAAGGGGAGAGGGTGACAGCACGGCCAGCAGTGGGGCAGTGCGGGAGGGGAGAGGTTGCAGAGCCTCTTCCTCACTCAGGTTACATTAAAAAAAGACATATAAGATTTTCACGCGCAGGAAAAGAGAGATGCAGTCTTTTCATAGAACAGAACCATAGAATGGTTTGTGTTGGAAGAGACCTCGAAGTTCATCTTGTTCCACCCCCTGCCCTGGGCAGGGACACCTCCCTCCCACCAGCCCAGGGC
>NW_009694469.1:13123-18258 GCF_000703405.1 Apaloderma vittatum
CGCCCCCAGCTCTCTCACCCCGTCCTCACAGGGAGGTGCTCCAGCCCCTGAGCATCCTCGTGGCCTCCCCTGGAGCCGCTCCAACAGCTCCATGTCCTTCCTGTGCTGAGGAGCCCAGAGCTAGACCCAGAACTGCAGGTGGGTCTCAGCAGAGCAAAGCTGAGTGTTCCCCTCTGGCATGGCACTGTAGTGCCACGGAAAAACGTGCATTCAGCTGTAGGAGGAAAGTTCCAACATTTCACACGCTTGGATCTAGTTCCAGGGTGGAGAAAGCCCAGTTGAAGCCGGCATAGCCACAGGGGCTGGGGCAGGGTGAATCTTTATCACTGACGTTGCTAAGTGGAGGCTGGCCAGAAACCTGACCCCAGGCGCAAGCAGAAAGCATCGTAGCTCCTTCATTCCACACTATCTGAGAAATTCCCTGAAAATTCCTGTTGCCAGCAGCGGTGTGGGGTGCTGTGGGACTGATGCCCAGTAAATCCCTGGTAATTTTGTCCCCACCACCGCTGCTGCTGTTGGGGATGAATCGCAGCAGTTGTTGTTG
Source organism: Apaloderma vittatum (assembly GCF_000703405.1). Taxonomy (NCBI): domain Eukaryota; kingdom Metazoa; phylum Chordata; class Aves; order Trogoniformes; family Trogonidae; genus Apaloderma; species Apaloderma vittatum. Next base: position 13,668 of record NW_009694469.1, read on the forward strand.
GAAGCTGGAGAGGAGGGCGGGTGAGGTCCTACATGAATTTCCTCAATGTTCTCACTATATCTGTTTATATCTCACTATATCTCTTACCTGCCTGGTCTTCACATTTCAGACGTTTTCTAAGTATCAGCTAAGATTAAAAAAAACCCAACTCCGAAAGTGTTCTTTAGATAAATGGCTTGCTCTTTGTAAGCAAAAGCAAAAGATTGAATTGTCTTGACATTTTATAATCTTCCTGTTTTCGCAAGTTGAAGCTTAAACGCGTTGCAAGAGGCCCCTGTCATTCTTCTTGTCTGCTGGGTCTCGGCGGATGGGAGCGATATTCTCGCTGCCTTCCACTCTCATTTCTGTATCTGCTCCGGCGACCTTCAGGAGGTGACGTAAGGACTTGTTTCCCTCGGGAACGTGCTGGTCTGGGCAGCTGCAGCATACCTGTTGCTGTGAAATATGAAAAGATCAAGTATGGCTTTAATCTCTGGATTACCTCAGCTGTCTGAGGTGCTCGAGGGTGGAGCTAGGTGACTTCTCGTGATCGATGCTGTCCTGTCTCCATGGTACTGCATCTCCCTTCGTGCTGCTGGGATTGATTACTTGCATAATGAGTTTTCCAGCCTCAGCCTTAATCTTATTGTGAACAATCTGTATACAGCATGGACACAAATAATTTCTAGCTAATATGTGAGAGACAAATGTATTTAGATGGCTTTGCTGGATTTGGGAGCCTGTGAAGCTCATCCTTCCTGCCTTTTCTTGTCAAACAGTGACTGCAGCATTCCGGTACCACGCAGCCAATGAGGAGCAGATGAAATTCTGTCAAGGGAGAGAAAGAATATTCAGTCCCTTTCTCTTTCTGCTCTAGTGCTCCAGGAGATGGAGAGAAATGTGATCCCTGAGGATCTCTGCAGATAGCGAGAAGAGAATATATACAGTGATGCCGAAAATCAGCTACAGGATGCCATACCTTGAGGAATTCCAAGTTCAATTGACTATTGATACCCCAGGCTTTAAGCTGTCTTTTGGTAGGAGGCATTGCAGGTGATGCTGTCTTCAGGCAGCAGAGAGCACCCTGCAGGCTCTCCCAAGAACACAGTGGGGCTGTGGTGTGTTGTCAATGAGCAGTCAAGTTCTTACACCAAAATGACTTTTTTGATAGTCCTTTTTTCCATGGAAATGTCAGAATTAATGATTCTGTATTGATCGTAGAAGCATTCTGTCAGTCGTTCCCCCCCCAGAAGGAAAACAATTCAGTTAATAACGCTGAAAGGAAATGTTTCGCCAAGGTCTGGAAACACGTATACATTTTGAGTCCTGGTGAAAAATAGAGCCTTCAGTGTGCCAGCATTTTTTTATTATTATTATTATTATTAAATTGTCTTGGTAAGGAGCGTCACGCATCAGGGCTGATGAGATGATGGCTGTCTGGCTGCTGTGTTGGATGGGCCTGTGTGTGAGAGACTGGTGCTGGAGGTGCTACATAATTCTAGTCGCTTAAAAACATGCTCCAGAGAGGGACCTTCCTGAGAAATGCTGCTGGCTTCCAGCTACTCCTTGGCTGCAAGCGCTGTGCCTCACGTTGGTGGTGTCCAGATTTGGTGTTCCTCACTCTTAATCTCCTGGCTCTCCCTGTCTGCTGGCTCAGATCTGCTCTTACTCCCAAATTTTGGCCAAGGTTGGACCTGAATCTTGAGCTAGAGATGGCTTCCTTCATGAGGGACAGAGGCTCCTGTTAGTTGTTTTTAGGGCATTATGGAAACATTATTCGGTTAAGCCAAACTGTTTAACCTTGGGTCTACTGACGCTGTCCTTCAGATTTTTGGGTTGCGTTTGTGAGACTTTTTTTCTTCCGTCTGGAAACTGAACTTACTTTGTCAGTTGGAGTGGCTGCCGAAGAGCCAATTAGTTCTGCCTTTGGACCAGGCTTTTAAAGAAATTATTTATGATTCTAAGATGATTGGATGTGTTTCAGTGCCAGCACTGGGTTTGCATTTTGAAGGATGCTGTTGAGACTCTTACACAAAAAATGAGCTAAGCATGTTCCTAGGATGTTATTTGATAGTATTAAAGAGAGTACTGAGTGCAGTAGGATTAAATAAAACCTTTCCATTAATCTATCAAAACATTTTCAGCACTTTCTTCCATCCAGGACAGGCAGAATTTAAACAAACACCAAGCAAAGGAAGGGAGTAGAAGCAATTTTTGACCTTACATCTTATGTCTCTTTGGCTTTAGCTGGGACTAGTTAGGCTGAATACGTAATCATAAGCTCAGAGGCTTAATTTTTTGTTGAAGGCAACTTCTGCAGCAGGAGTTTGAAAAGTCAGAGTGTGATTGATGTCAAGGAAGCCTGAACTTGCATAGGCTTTGAGCTTGTTCTCTGCCATAAAGTGAGCAATCAACAGCCATAGTGATGGGTCAACGGAGTATCCAGATTTAAAAAAATGTAGATGATGACAACAGAAAGATCTTGGGTTTTTTTTTTACGCATTGAACATTAAATGAAGAAGTTTAAAGAAGAACTATGTGGTTAATATTTTGATGGGGCTAGTGTGGTTTTAAAAAATGTTCAACAAAATTGATGCTGACCTTCCTTATTAGTCTGGTTTTCTGGCAGACATGAAAAAATAAGTTCATAAACCAAAAAGATTAAAAACCGTGAAGAGGGAAGAAGCCATTTTAGTAATGTTGCCTAGAGATTTGTTTCATTAGGTGGGCAGTAGAGCTGCTCCTCTGCTACAGGCAAAAGTCCAGAATTTATTTCTGGGCCATGTGCCTGGTCACTTGTATCTTTACACGTAGATCTCGGTGCTAAAATGCAGAAGGATTTACAGCAGAGGACTTACGGTTGTCATGGTCTCCAAGAACATAAGTCAAGCAAAATCTGTCTTTAAGAATGTAAGTCAAGCTAGAAGAAATGATACGTGAGGCACAGGAGCACTTTCTTGGACTGGAAACAAGGCAGAAACTTTGTATATGAACATTGTAGAAACAATTCCTCCGAGTTTAATTCTATTCCAGTTTTTGTTGGTTTTGCTTCTTTTGCCATTTGAAAGTGGAAAGAGCATGGAACTCTGTTTATTCTAGTAAGCAGGAAATGAAAATAAGGACACATTTGTCCCAGTGAGGTATGTTTTAGTATGTAGAGTTCCCCCAGATGTCTTCATGTTCGTGCCTCACCTCTATAAAATCCTCTCTTGAGAGCTGCTGAAAATAGGGTTTGGACACATTTTTCCTGCAGTGGATAACCTGTTCCTGTGCTATGGATGCACTTTGGATTGAAGACACTGTGAGGGAAAGCAGATTTTGTATCCTGCCGGTGCGTGAAGCTCCGCGCCTGAGGCAGTAATGCTGTTTTAAGCAGTAGAAGTGTTCAAAAGTGAGTAAAGACACATCGGTGCAATCAGTGGTTCATGGTCTCCTTTCTCTTGTAGGATTACTTTAAAGATCTTCTGATGTTGTACTTGAGTTAATATACATGATAGATTTTTAGGGTTTTTTTTCTCCTTTCTCGGTACTTCTTCAAAACTAAGAGGGTGCTTAAATGAGAAGGAATGACTCTATTCCTTCTGTCTAATCTAACTAATCTATCTCATTTATCCAGTAATTAGAACATGCAGATTTAATTATTATTTTTTTTAACTCATAAAGTAGAAGACGGGAGTGCTGAACATCCATGTTTGTTCTTGTAGAGTCTGTCTGGCTGAATAAACTGTGTCCTCTGGTGCCATCCCCTTCACTTGAAGCAGGCGTTTGAAGTTCACCCTTTTGGATGGCTTTGAATTGAAGGCACGGAAAGCCTGCTGGGAGAACAAGCGGCAAAGCCTTGTAGGCCTTTTGAAAGAGTTAAATGACTCTCTGATCACACAGGTTTTGATCAGGCTATTAGGTCTTCGAGCATCTTGTCTTTGAGGATTAGTCTGAACTCTTAACTGTCCATTCCTGATGATTTCTGCCACTCCCAGTGCGCTAACCCTGCCTTAATAACTACGGCACTCATCACATTGGCATAAAACTGCTTGTTATTCCATTTGTAACATTCCCCACTTAAAAGCTTTCCCTTCAAAGCCTTTCAGCCAGTCCACAGTTGAGGTGATGGTGGGTGAGGAGCATGGGCAAAGCCGAGCAGAGCCGTAGCATGGCATAAATCTCAAGTTCTCTAGACTCCTGGAGAAAGGGGAGTGTCACCAAGCCACTGTTTTACTGCAACTTGCTGGTGATGAGCTGGCAGAGCGTGGGTTCCAGGTAGGTTGCATCAGAGCAGGATCCAACATCTGGACCTGTGGCCTTTGAGAAGACTTTCCGTGCAGTCTCGAAGCAGTATGCATTTGTATGGGGAGTCCTTCCTTGGCAGAAGTGAAGGCCACAAAGATGATGAAGGGACTGGAGCATCTCTCAGATGAGGAAAGACTGGGAGAGCTGGGACTGTTCAGCTTTGAGCAGAGAAGGCTCAGGGGAGGATCTCATCAATGTATATAAATAGCTGAAGGGAAGGTGCAGAGAAGATTGAAGCCAGGCTCTTCCTAGTGGTGCTCTGTGACCAGACGAGATGCAATGAGAACCAAATGATTCATAGAATCACAGAATGTTTGGGGTTGGA
>NW_009694470.1:0-997 GCF_000703405.1 Apaloderma vittatum
GAGCCGGGCTCCAGGCCATAACTGGAGGAATACATGCTGGGGGGCTGGGGGTGCACGGCGCTGCCACTGGAGTAGAGCCCGGGCATGGAGGCGGCGAAGGGAGGCGTGGATCCGGCCCCATACCCCGCTCGCTGGGTGTTGGAGGCGAAAGCGCAAGAAGTTTGCTCGGGAAAGACTCCGGATGGGAAAACCGAACTTGCGGCTTGATATTTAGAAAATAAAGCATTCGCATAATACAATGAACTCATAATTTGGCCGGGTGATTTGTAGGTCGGGACGTTTTAGTGTCGGTTTTACGAGGTACCGTGATATATTACGGAATTAGAGTCCAGATTTACACCAAAAAGGAGCCCTTTTTCCTCCCGGCCCATGTGACGCGCGGGCACGTGGCTCCGGCGGCGCCAATCGCCGCCCGCTCCCTCCTCGGGGGCAAAAAATTGTAGTGCTGCTGGATTTATAAAATATGATAAATAATTGATGCGATATAAAACCCTCCACGATCTATGCTGGAAGGAGTGAAATTGTGCTGGAGTCGATAAGCAACCTGTAATCAGTTTTCAGCTCAGACCGAGGGAGAAAGAGAAGAGGCGGGGGGGGGGGGGGGGAAAAAAAAGCACGTTGCTGATAAACCAGACTCTCCCTCTCGGTCTCTCTCTGCTGGAGGAAAAGGAAGGGAGCTCTGTTTATCCCTTTATTGATCCCGTCTAAAATTCCCTTCTTCGCACCATTTCCCCGGCTCCGAGGTACTTTTTCACAGAACTGTACATAATTCCCTTCCCCCTTGACCCTCTCCTCCTTCCCGGACAGCCCCCCCTCCCCCTTTAAAAAAAAGGACAAATGTCTCATTGATACCTAATAGTTTCAGGGGTGTGACTTTTTTTTCCCCCCCCCAAATGCCATTCAGCTCTATATCTAATTTATTCCAGTGCCACAGGCTTTGAGCTTCGTATTGAGCTGGCATTTGCTTTTCTTGTCGCGAAAAATAAAGAGTGTACAG
>NW_009694470.1:1062-1287 GCF_000703405.1 Apaloderma vittatum
GATTTGCTTTCTGCTGGAGAAGCAGGGAGACCTTCCAAAATGTGATCTGCCTCATTTTTTTTTTTTTTTAAGGGGGGTGGGGGCGATTTAGAAGGAAAGAAAGTCTTACAAGCAGGAAAAGCAGTCCAGACAATGGTGGATGTACATCTAGGGTTTGTGCTCTTTCTCCTTTCCCAAGGTTATGTGGCAAGGGGATGGGTGTGCATCCCTGCACTCTTCGATTGC
>NW_009694471.1:0-38596 GCF_000703405.1 Apaloderma vittatum
ACACGACCCCCTGCCTCACCTCCTCCCCGAAGCCAATGGGCACAGAAGCACCACCTCACCCACAGTAGTTTCACCTGCTATTGTTTCCCCCACACAGGTAACCGGAAAAAGAAAAAAGAAAGGAGGAAAAAAAAAAAAAAAAGAAAAAGGTGGCAACCCTGCACCCCATCCCACATAGCCCCAACTGCACCCTCCTCCTTTCTTCCCCATCTTCCCCAAGGCTGGGCGCACCGATGCACACTGCCAGCCCAGGGGTGGCTGCTGGGGCGACTCATTGTTCAGGCACCCAAAGAACGGCCCAGAGGCAATTTGTGCAATTTTTTTGCCCCCCAATTTCCTCACTTGTCAACTGTCCAGTGGCCACCTGCTTGTGTGCCTATGGGTTGGACTCAAGAGATGCCTGGGTGCATCTGTCCCTTGGCAGCAGCACCGACAGCTCGGCCCTGCAGGCTCCCCTTTTCCCTCCTTTTTATTTATTCCTCCCTTTTTTTTTTAATTTCTCTTTTTGCAGAAGATGTGAGTTATGAAAGTTGGGCCAAAATAGTAGATAAGGGCATCAGGTATCATTAGTGTGTGTGGTGTTCTTGATGTGCTAATGAACTATTTGAATAACCTCAAATGCAGGAAACAGCCAGGAGAATACTCAATTACACACTAGTAATGAGGGTGTAATTTTAAACTTCAGAAGTTAACAAGAGGGTTAATACGGCAATTGCATTCATCTTGTATTTGTTTATTTAAAATAGCTCTGTTTCCTGGCAGTGATCCTCTCTTTTTTTTTTTTTTTTTTTTTTTTTTTAATTCTTAAGGCAAATTGGCGTTAGTTGCCAAAGTGGCAAAATATGCAGTAAAAGCATAATTAAACGGGTTTAGGTGCAGCTTAACTGTGGAATGAGCCCGAATTCATTAGATGTGTTTCGCTGAGGTAAAGCAGTCTTGTCAGAAACGCTGTTGAGCTTGATGTGCGCCTTGCGAACCCCCTCTGTTGTGTGCCGGCATGTGCTGGTGCCTGCTCCCCAGCCCCTCCAAAAGTACTTTCCTTTCGGGTGTTTGAGCGCCGGAGCTAAATTACTTCAATTACAGACTCAGAGGCTGCACCTCTGCAATTGGCTTGAAGTTTGGAAGTAATTCTAAATCTATAAAGAGCGCGCAGCTATGTTGTGCCCTATGAAATACCGTGTTTCAGGCAAGAACTTCACTGCTGGCTGCCCTACACGGTTACAAAACCCTTCTGACATTCCTGTGTCAAGTAATAACAGGGATCCAGCCGTCGGCCGGAGAGCTCGGTGCTGGGCGAGCACAGGTATATGACATGCCTGAGCTGTTTCCCAAGTGGAAATACCAGTTCTGGACAGACTGACCCTTTCAAAGAGTTTGCCAGCTAATCAACCAGCCTGAAGGCTAAATGGGGGGGGGAGGGAGAGGGAGACTTCCAGTGAATGCCTGCATAAGCATCTATGTTCTTTAAAATACCTGTGACCTCTCCTTTGTAGCAGGGTTGTGGTGTGTTTTGGTGGGTGTTTTTTGACTACTTCAGTGGAGTACTGTAGTTTGATCTCCTGCTGTGTGTATCTGGTGTCTCTGAATGGCTTAGAGGCTTGATTATGTGCAGATAATGTTTTTGTTCTAGCTCATTATTTCAGGTGTAAGCTAATGGTCTTCACTATATTTAACCCTATTCTCCTCTTTCTCTCGCTTTTAATGACCTTGAAAGTAATTTTGAAACTTCAGGTGTAGTTTAGGTGGTTTTTTTAGAGGAGCAGCAGCACGTGAGTATGGAAAGGGGAAGAGGGAACTGGGCAGGGCAGTTCTGATCCATTTGCTGGTAAAGGTGTGTGCATGTCTTTAACCTGTTAAATGAGGTGTCTTGGTACCTTCAGTCATCAGCCTGGAGAACCTGATCTCTACACTGGCCCACAAATCTCTTCACACTTGCGTAAAGCTCAGGCAAGGAGAAATCCAGCTGCCGTACTGTTTGTTGCAGAGCTGCGCTTCCTTCGCAAAGCATTTGGAGCTGTAATTCTCATTAGTGGTGGGCTATGGAGAGAAAGGGTGAAGTATCAAAAATAGATGATAGAGTATGCAGGCATGTGCTGTTTTCCTGAATGTATCAAGAAAGAAAATGAGCAATCAGCAAGGATACTAGACAGGGTGGTTGGGGGGGTGTGTTTCAGTAATTATGTGGAAATGTTCATCTCCATTCACAATTTAATGAGCTAAACAAGCTGCCCAGCCACTTTTGTAACTGAATCTTGTCTTCACTATAAAACTTGCTAATTTAAGTGTTTAGGAGAAGGAAAAGTGGCTTTTTTTTTTTTTTAATTGCCAATTCTTCTTGTGTCAGTTTCAACTTGCATACTTCTGGGATGTGACAAAATGAAAAAATACTGGCTGTGGAATAGATTTCCTTGGGAGAATGCTAATGCTAAACTTTTTCTCCCCAGCCTCCTTTTATAATAGTTACACTAATCGAGGTGCAGGGCATTTCCTGGGGAAATTAATGACTGGCTGGGGTTAATGGCCCAAGGCATTGCCTCAAGCTATCGACTCTCCCAGCCGGTCATTAATCCCCAGGAAATGCCCTGGCCCTCAATCGTTATTGCTTAATTATAAACAAAGACTTTCCAGGCCTTTTTACTGAATACGTCTCATCAAGTAACATGACACTAAATTACGCTGTTGACAAATATTACTGATTCCTTGAAAACATGAAGGTCATAAGTTTGTGGGTTTTTTGGTCATCTTTGTAATTATTCTTCCTGGGTACAGATTCTGCTGCCCCTGTAGAATTGTGCAATGCTCTGGTGAAAAAGTGGTGGCATGATGAGTGGGTTTCTTAGCATCTTTATACTGTGTGCCTACATGCCTTTTTTTTCCTTTTTTTTTAATAGCATTAAACAGGGTATGGAACAGGCACTAGATGGGATGTCTTCAATTTGTGTTAAAAATCAAAGCAAGAATGTTAATTTTATGTTTTTCAATCATGGTTGCTCCAATCTTTTGTTTTAGCCTGAAGATGTCTTTTAAACACTGGGTTTGTCAGAGCTTACTCCAGAGCCAGGGAAAGGTACATGAAATGTTCATATTGATTGAACTGTTGCTTTAGGTTGTAACCTTGAGAGCAGTATTTATCAAGTGTATTTTAAGCATACAGCACTGTGCCATCATGGCACAACTTTCTTTTCAGTCCTTATTTGCTCTGAAGTGTAGCAATTTTCCTGCCACTGACAGCAGTACTTCAGTTCAAGTTGATGACAGAGGGATGTAATTTGGCTGTTGTTAGTCTCTCGTGTTACTGAAAGATGAAGAATAGCTAAAGTTTAAGCTTTTGATGCTACAGTGTGGTAGTAGCTGTTGAGATTTAGAGATCTGGTACATGCTGAACTTACTACAGTAGTAATACCCAAAAATAGGTCTGGGAAAATAGATTGGCTTCTGCTATGGATGAGGAGAGTGGCTTGTCACTTGAAAAATGCTTCATTTATGTTGATTATCTAACTCGGCCAAGCTCTGAACTGCTTGCAAAGAATTTCATCAGCTGTGAAGATATCTACCAAATGCTCAGTCATCAAAATATGACCCATGTTCGTTTGTCTTGGCTGTTCTGGGGAATCCTTTAACATTTTTTTCCTCCTGCTTTAAATCCAGAGTCGCCCTTTTTGTTTTCTTGTGATCTCACACGTCTTTTCATTGCCTTACTCTCTCTTTGAAGGGCTTAATTTGACCAGAATCAGAAATCTAATTCTGACTGCAAGTTTTGCAAAAGAAGGCAAACCAGTAGCAAATCAAAGTAACTAAAGAGTTAGTCTAGCTCTTTTCAGTCTTAGTTTTTGGAGATGGATAAGAATCTTTCTGCTTGATCTTTGGACTGGGAACATCCAGCACTTTCACAGAATGGCCACAAAAAGGCTTCTGTTCTGTACAAATGTTTGGCATACTCTGACCTAGGTGTTTTCTGAGTCTGCAGGGTAGGAGAACTCATCAGACAGCTTCAGGGAAGGATGCTTGGTGTTAGGGCACTGGGCTTTAGTTCTATACAGATAGTAGATGGGGCAATATCCCTATCTGAAAGGCTTAATGTACAGAAGCTGTTAAGACTGATGACTGTTAAATACCTTGTTAGTTCTTGTGGCAGTACTTCTGGTGATCTAGTTTCAGAGGTTAGTACTGGGTGCCCTACTGCCTAGTTAGTGCCATCCTCTTTGATTAACAGATTATCCCAGGTTCCAAGAAAATCCAGGATTTGCTTGGTGTCTTTTAGAAGAAACACTGAGGTTAAAACCTTAAAGTGTGAGGACTAAAGAGACTTTAGCCTGCAGTTAAAGAAACTGTACCTACCTTAGTGGCTACTGTTTGTTTATTGGCTGTTGTTTGGTTTTTTTTAATGGGAATGATTTTCATCTTCCACTAAGTTACAGATGTGGAAAATGATTAACTGCAGAAGGCATGTATTATACCTGATAGTCATCAAAACCGCTCTGAAATCCTTGGGAGGTGGGAGATAGGGTAGCAGAGCTGTCAAATAGTGCCCTCAAAGACAGCTTTCTTATCAGTCCCTGTAGCGAAAGCCATGAATCATGGCTGTTGCTCTCTTTGGTGTAAGTCATTGTTTGTAAATTCATGCTTCCAAAAGTGGCTGAACAGAGATGTTTTGGTGTTTTTGGTTTTTTGCCAGAAGGATATCCCAGGCTGTGTTTGTTGTAACTGACATGAGGCTTGGTAGGCATGTGAATGTTTCCCAAGATGAGTGCAAGGGAAGCAGAATAGAGGTTAGGCTTAGTGACCTTGTGTGCAGCTGTAGGGGCAGACTATGTACTGAAATGAATGAAGGAAACTGGTTGTTCTTTCCTAGACTGAAGTTGGTCCACTGTGGATCCATTTTGCGGGGAGAGTGACTCAGGAGAGTATTTTACAGAAGACCTGAGAATGGTGTTCCTATACACACATTTAGGATTGTGATTGTGGAGTTTAAAGCCCAATACTTCCTTTGTAGGTACTCTTACTTGCACCATATATTTGAGATAGTAAATTTTGTAAGTATTTCAGATTATTTCTTCCCCTATCACTTAAATTTTCAAAATATTTTTACTTTTTAGAAATTAGACTCCTTTTTGCATCACGTGATTTAATCAGAGAAAACTTGCTCAGTCTAACCTTCAGTGATAGTAAGAATGCAAAGGGTGATACATTTCATGTAACTCAAAGGAAGATGACCTTTTTAGTGCAATTAGAAGGAAAAAAAACCAGCATCGTTGAAGCACAGCTGTATTTTGACACTTTCTAAATTCTATAGAATCTGAAATGACTGTGTTGGTACTCTTCCTCTGTGCACATCAAAGATGAGATGCACAAACATAAAGGCAGCTGAGAGCATGGTTTTTTTTAACAGAAAGTCTTCTGTGATTATCCTGTAGAAGATTTCCCATTGCCCACTGCTCTCCTTCTAGAGAGCGAGAGATCAGAAACTGTTCAGTCTAATTGATGAGTCTGTATGACAGTGAGCCTTATTTCATGTATGATGTAGAAATAAATGAGTGCTTAAACCCTTTGAAACACACCACTACTGCAAGAGCCATAGGCTGTAATTAAATTGAATGTGGGGTTGTATTGTCTTGTGCCCTTGGCTATAAACTTGATAACAGACCATGGTACACCCACTATTGTGTTAGAAGCTGCAACCTAATTAGTGATGTTGTAGATTTTCAGTCACTTTCGAAGCCCGTCTGTTCATCTTTTTCCCTGTGTCCTTTCTTTCTTATTATTTCTGTTTCTGAAGCAGTAAATGCACCCTTCTTTTCAGAAGGAAATCGTTAAGGGCATGTAGCCAAATATGTATGTGCAAGATAATTTTTTATCATATTTTGGATTCAAGGGACAAGTGTCAGTAACTGCATTTTATCTGATGTAGAAGAGATTTATTAGTGTTGTGATAGTAAAAATATATAATCATGTTTCCAGGGACTGCCTTCTATGCCTCTTCCAGGCATGTGAGGGGGGAGTAAAGAAGGGATTGGGACTTCTCATAATACCTTGATCTAAGAGTAACACTGGAAGATGTATAATTGAATTCTGTTCTGGTTGTTTTCTTGGGATTATCCACAAGGAAAAATGACTCTTCCGGGCTTTTAGAAATTCATGTGCTTTTGCACTCAGCCAGTTCTAGTTAGCTCATCTGAAAACCTTCAAACTTGCTAAGGACTTAATCCCTAATGAGGACAAGTGCCTTTGATGTGTTCTTAATGCCATTTTTATTTTGGGAAATAATCAAAGTTGTAGTGCACAGATGCAGTGTATACATTTGCAGTAAATTCTTAATTAATTGGTATGCTGACCTATTATGTGGATCTGTACACTTCCCTGACTAAGACAGATCACTAATTCAATTGAAATTGAGTGAAATTTGTAAGCCCTATTCACCTTATCAATATATTAAAACTTTTTTTTGTTTTCCCCTGGATTCTTAGGGCACATCTGCTCGGTATAACATAGTCGTGTGCCTTGAGCTAGCACCTCCTTAGGACTTCTGACTTGCTTCATGTACTAGCCCAAGTGGTGCACTGTGCTGGTGTGGTTTGCCGTGTTTCTGGTACTTAAACTGGGTAGTGTAGCCTGGATAATGCATTATCACGTTAATAATTATTATTGTCTTTTGGCAAGGGGTAATCACTTCTCTTTGAGCAGTGGCACCAGCAGTGTGAAGCTAATCCTTCTCCTGTAATACTCTTGTGGTTTTCCAATAGGGAGCACTAAGAGTCTAGAAGGACAAAGTTGATGTGACCTGCAGAGGGGAATGGACTTTAAATCCTTTGGTGAACCTTCCCAAAGGGGGAAGTAGTGGAGAGGAGGTTTGAGTGTAGCTTTTTTGGTAGTGAGGAGAAGGATCTCGGAGTCCTGGTAGACAGTAAGTTAACCATGAGCCAGCAATGTGTCCTTGTTGCCAAGAAGGCCAATGGTATCCTGGGCTGCGTTGAGAAGAGTGTGGCCAGTAGGTTAAGGGAGGTCATCCTTCCCCTCTGTTCTGCTCTGGTGAGGCTACATCTGGCATACTGTGTCCAGTTCTGAGGTCCCCTGTTGAAGAGAGATGGGAAACTACTGGAGAGAGTCCAGTGGAGGGCAATGAAGATGACTAGAGGACTGGAGCATCTCTCATATGAGGAAATGTTGAGAGAGGTGGAGCTGTTTAGGCTGGAGAAGAGAATGCTGAGAAGAGACCTTACAAATGTCTATAAATATCTAAAGGGTGTGTGCAGGGAGGATGGAGCCAGACTCTTCCGTAATGCCCAGTGACAGGACAAGGGGCAACGGGCACAAGCTGGAACACAGAAAGTTTCATCTAAATAATGAGGAAGAACTTCTTTACTGTGAGGGTGACAGAGCACTGGAACAGGCTGCCCAGGGTAGTTGTGGTCTCCATCTTTGGAGACTTTCAAAACCCACCTGGATGCAATCTTGTGTGATGTGCTCTAGGCCATCCTGCTTTAGCAGGGCATTGGACTAGATGATCTCTAGTGGTCTCTTCCAGCTCTGATGATTCTATTATTCTGTAGCTAATGGGGGTAGGTAGTTCGTTCAGGTAACACAGGCTGGAGCACTCATCCTTGCAAAAAGGGGAGGGCAGAAGTCTCTTTATGGGAAGCAAGGTGCAAGGATGAATTTTGGCTTTCCTTCTGTTTTCTTATCCCAAAGATCCTGTGGAAGTGCTGCGGAAATTTCTGAGCTGGGCTTATCTCTAGCAGAGCACTTAATTTCATTCTCTCCTCCTTAAAGTACCCAGGAACAGAATCTGATGATGGTGACATTTGTTTTAGCTTGTTTTTTGATATGGGGAGTGGGAGGAGGAGGCTGTGTACTTGGAACTTTTGTGCCACAAGTGAAGGAGCCACAGCTCTTGGGTTTCTCTTCAAGTTGGTGCCTGTGTACACTGTTACTACTTTGCATCTCTCTGTCAGAAATGTAGTGCAAAAATGAATGACTTTGCTAAACACCACTCTATTTTAAGCTCCTGGATCTTTTATATGTGTCCGTTTATGTGTATTTAAAATAAGGATTGCTGGAGAAATTTCAAGAGTGATTTCTCAACACCCTTCAGCTGAATTCTCAGCCTTTACTCACTGCAGTGATATGTATGGCTGCTTCTTTGCTGCTGTTGGGTTTTCTCCATATGCTTCTAGTAGGCTTCAAAAGTGGCAGGGAGAGGTTGCTCTGGAGTAAGGAGAGCATGCCATGTCTGATGCTTTCACTTGGAGTTGTCAAGGTCCAGTGTAATCACCCTGAGCTCTTACTCTGGTACATGGCTACTGGCTACAAAGCCTGTGCTTACCTTGCTGGCGTGAGCTTTTGTTTCACTGGCGATGTGTCTGCAGTGCACCTGAAGGAACAGCACTGAAACTACCAGGCACGATAGGAAGTGATTGATACTTAATTACTGAGTGTCCTCTGGCTTGAAGCTCCTCTGCAGAAGAAGCAGTGGAAGCATGCAGCGTGTCTGACCAATGTGGAGTGGGAACGGGGTTGTGCGAGTTTAACATGAAAGAGAAGGGGAAGTCAGCTTACGTTGCCCTCCTCACCTTGGTTCTGCTTGGGGTAGCTTCAGACAGTTTTTATTTTGTGCCTGAAATGTGGGGAAGAGAAGGACTAATGAAGGTGAAGTGGGCTTAAATAGCTTTTTTCCTTCCTCCCTTCTTACAAGGGCTGGCTGTTACCTGTGACATGCTGGATAAATTCCTTCCCTTGTACTGAAATTGCCCTGTTGAGAAGTATGCGAGTCACCTGAAGGGCTGTAATTAACCCATATAGTTTTGATGCCAAGTTAGGAGGACCTAAGTGCAAGAGTTAGGCTGACAAGTTGGAAAGTATAAATGGGAACACAGATGCTGTAACAGACAAATCTACTGCTGTAGTGTGAACAGTGTGTGAATGTCAGATAAAGAGGGAACCTGCTTGAACTGGTTGCCTTTTTGAGGGTTTCCTAGTGTTTCTAATAATTTTGGGACTAGCAATGCTCGTGTAAAGAATGCTTCCGTGCTCTTCCTCCTCATGTGGAATACAACAGTGATACCAGTTGCCATTGTTTATCACAGGAGTTAGCTAGAAAATTATTACTGCCCTCGTTTGTGGTGATCGGAAAGTGATGCTCTGTGTAGGCTTTTATCCAATTAATCAGTACTGATTTCCATACTGGGTTTAGAAAACATGTTGTCTTTTAGCTGTCATCATAACGCTTGTTTCTGGAACCTTTCCTTAGACTGTTGCAAGACCAGGCTCACAGTTCTGCTTCATTCTTTAAAATAGGGGTGGGGAATATTAAGATGCTCTAAGCATGTGTGTTTTGGTACATCACCAGTTGAGAAAGAGCTGTTTCGCCTTTTTGGTGTATTTTACACTTTCTCTTGTTTTTGTTTGTTTGTCGGGTTTTTTGAGGTTTTTTTTTGTAATGCTGAAGCACATATCTTGCTGATTATCTCTCTGAAAATACAATTTCTTTAGAAAAAAACCCCACTCTCTCTGAAAATGCACACTAATCAGTGACTGGCAAACTTATAATGGAAAAGTAATTGCTTCTGGAGGCAAAAGGGATAACACAAAAGCTCTGTGGTCCATGAAGCCACATGAGAACCAAGTTCTTTCAAACTGACTGATGTTGGTAGGAATATGATTTCTTTCCATCACAAACACTTGAAAAAAATTATATTTGTTAGCAAGGCTGGCACTGCAAATCCTCCAGCCTTTGACTTTGGCTATTTTGCCCAAGTACTGTTTGAAAATAGAACAGGCAGAGTGAGACTAAGCTGGTTTCAGTGTCAGACTTAAACAGCTTCAATATCGCCTTTCTGAAGCTACTGCCAATCCAAAACAGAATGGGTAACATGGTTACAGTTTGATTTTTTTTAAAAGCAGGAACAACTTCAATATTCTGTCAGAACTTTGTAGTTTTTTCCTTCCTTTTGGAGTATTTTGAAAGACTTCTAAAAAAGGCTTATTTTTGGTTTTATCTCTTTAGAAGTCTTTGCAAGTTACCTTTCTTGAAATTTTATTTTTAAATTCATTGTTTTTGAAATGCAGCACATTTGCCATCTGGTTTCAAATAAAACATTGTGAGGCTTTTTGGTAACTCTTAAGAAGGGCCTAGATACAAATGTTTCCACTGAAGGTACTTCTAGATATAAACCATTTTCTTCACTTCTGGGCATTAAAAAGTATCAAGAGAACAGAATGCTGGGGGTGAGGGGAAAGGTAAGGAAAAGCCAGGTTCGTTGTAACTAGCAAGTACAAATTTGTCAAAATGGATATTGGATTTAAAATGTACAGTGACTCAGTACTAAACACAGTATTAACTGGTACATGGAACTAGCACTACACTACTATGTAAATGGCAAAAGTGTCCCTATGGTACAGAGGAGGATAATTCAACACTTTTTTTTAAAAAAAGTTTACTATGGTAATTCATTAGGAAAGGATTCTTCATGCCTGTGCTAAAGTGAAATTTTAACCAGTCAGTTTTCCTTCAGTATGGTATATTCTATTCCAAACTGTTAATAGAGATATTCAGGATCATAAATATAACAGGCTAGATTTGCAGCACAGAATAATGATATGGTAGTAATTGTTGCAGTCACATAAAACATGCAGCAGACACTTTCAGAAGCTTCTATGTGTTGTTCTAGTTGATGATACTTAAGCATCCAGTCAAATCCATATCTCTTCAGGAAAAGATATAATAGCTGTTAAATGTTACTTATTTATTTATTTATTTATATTTCAAGATTTTTGTTAAAAAAGCAAACCCCCACCTAAACCCTCTCACCTTCTGTGCTTTTTTACTTTGCTGAATATTGTGACGTATTAACGCATTTCTGTTTCTGCGAAGTGCTGGACTAATTCCACCGCTACAGGGTTGTGACATTACCACTGTTGGGGTATTCTCCTGTCATTCTTCCGTGAAGTTTTTCAGTGACAGAGCCTCAGTGACTACCCTGGCCTTCACAGCAGTGTTCCCTTGCCAGGCATGTGGGGTGCCTGAGTCCTCCCTGGCCCCATCCTGCCTGCAAGGACTTGAAATTTGGGTCCCAGCACAAACCAGTAGAATGCCTGAGCAGCAACCGTGCCAGCCCTGCCACAGGGATGCTGGGCACTGCTGCTGGCAACCCATGGCTCCTTGGGTCTTCTCAGGCTTTCCTCCAAAAAAAGAAAACTAGGAAAAACTAAGATGTCTTCCCCCCTTCCCACTTTTTTCTAAAATTGAAAAAGCTTCAAAACAAGACCAGATCTGAAAACCTGTTATTCCTTTTGACGTTAATGATGCTGGATTTTTAGGAGGAGAAAAGAGTGGAGATGAGCTTACCAACTTATCTGGAGGTCAGAAAGCAGGGGTTAAATAACTGCTAAGAGGATTTTGAAGGCAGAGCACAAGAATTTTGTGAGAAGAAAAAATCTGGAAAAATTTTAAATGGAAAATAAGGAGGAGAGGGAAAGCAGGGTGCAAAGATGTTACCAACTGTCTTGTTGCAGCCTGTCAGTTTGGAAACCAGATTAATTTTTGTATACCAGTGTGCTTCTGCTGGATTAGTTTGATGGATTCAAGGGATGGGAAATAATTCTCCTGTCTGAAGAGGGACTAAAACTGGAGGAGGAAATTAGAACTTAAAAAAATCCTTCTTTCCTAACACTAAATAACAAATGTAGTAGGCACAGAAGCAAGATTTGATCAAGGAAAAGGTAAGACACAGAGGGCCTTTCTACTTTAGAAAGGCTAGAGGAATATGTGAAAGAATGGTGAAGTGTGGAGGGGAAGTCTTGATTTTCTTCAGCTTTTAAGTTAAAAGAAAATTAGGATGACATAAATTACAGTGTATTCTTGCCTCTTATAGAAATTGAAATCTAAATATTTTTTCCTTAAAAAAACTAAAAAATATGACTTTTAAACCAGTGGTTTCCTATAGGGTTTTGTTTCAGAGTAAGTGTTGGTTCTTGGGTATGTATCCCAAAAGAAATCCACTGTCAACGCTGTGGTAAAATAGCCTGTAAGCATTGCGTTTGTTTTTATGCCTAGTGGACAATAAACTAGTTTCCTCAAGCTACTTGAAATACTCCTTGTAAACTAAAGTGTCTGGATCAATTTCTCATTCACATCTTATTAAAACTCGGTGAGGAAGTTGGGAAAACATGTTTTTGCTCAAAGCGCCGTATAAACTAGTCATCTACTCCATTAATCTTTAAGCTACTTCATAAAATTCCTGCGAAGGACCCTGGTGGGTTCCTACTTTCAAAGACAGCTTCATCCACATGGATGCCAAACAGAGAGGGAGCATGATGGGAGGGCACGTGGCAGGTTTATGGGGTCTATAGGAGAGGAGACAGTTGGAGTCTTGTTTTTGTCCTGTGCTTATCTGGCTTCCAGTTTCCTAGTGGAATACAGGGATTGTCGAATTATTTCCATGCATAGGTGTCTGCATCCCAAATAACTCATGTATGCTAGTCTATTCTGTGTGTTAATGCCTGTATTTTTGTTGTGTAGTCAGTTCATGCTATATACGACAACCTTAAAAGCCTCAGCGGTGTGCTTAATCAAAACGTTTAACTCTGAGAAGTCAGGAATTTCTCATTGGTTCTGGTGGTGATGGCTGGGTGCTAGCTTTCAGCAACCCATTCTTGAGAAGTCAAACTGCTATCATACTGTACTCAACTTTTTTCATAAATATATTTTAAACTTCTGTACAGGCTCTTTTCACATCTCTCTTCTGTCAAGTTTCTGGCTATGCATCTCGATAAGTAGGAGACCTCAGATCAGTATTTATAGCATCTACATCCATACTTTGTGTATGCAGCTATATCAAGGTACATGTTTATGCTTCTTTGTAAGAAACTTATTTAAGGAGAAATGTTCATCTGATGAGCAATATCTACTTGTTGGCAGTTGTGGAGGATTCTTCCAGCACCATTGTAAAAGCAGTAGTATTGTGTTGTGGCAATACTGTCAAATATGCTGGATTTGCTGTGATGTGAGATTTCAGTTTTGGTGTTTGTCCAAAAGAAGTGTATGAGAAGTGGCCACCACAACCTAAAATCTCACTGGAGCGAGAAGCGTGGCACCTGCGTGCCAGCAGGACAATGCAACGGGAGTAAGAAACCATGCTTCAAGAGATAGGAGATGGCAGTGTTGGAGATGGTGTGAAGTTGATTAAGGGCTAAGGAGGAGATAGGCTTACACGACTGAGGAAGCTGGTAAGAGATCTTAATCTGGTTGCACCAGTAATCTAGCCTAAAAGAGAGTGGGGGAAGGAAGTCCTCATCTGTGGTAGCAGAAAGTCACTAGCTGTTCTTAAAGCAGGTCGGGTTTTTTGTGTGGCTTATGTAAAAATCAGTAGTTTCATACAAATCCTAGTGGACAAGTACCCTCACAGCAGAGGAGGCCACCAGAACTGACAGTAATTGTCACTCCTGTTGGCAGCCTGGGTGGTGAGGCAGGGGAAGAGCTGCCCTTGCCCCAAGGTGAGCTCCTGACCCTGGGGATGGGCTGACGGCTGTGTGAGGAAGCTCGCTACGCTCGTGGTGCGCTTGATGCATGGATGGTCTGCTGGGCTGTGAATGCAATGTTATCTAGAGGTAGCAGACTCCTGTACCAATTTAAGTGGAAAAACAAGACTGATGGCCAAATTTGTACTCTCAGTGTCTTTCACTAATCGTGAAAAATAGCGTTTTGCTTCTTCATTCTCCTGGCTTTACCATCTTTTCATATAACTGCGATGACTTTTACTGATGGCTTCTTGTGTCTAATAATTTCTTAATGAAGCAGGCAGGTACATTTTATTTTATCCTGTACAGGCTTCTTTTTGTCACTTATTCTTGTTTCCCTCCACTCCATTTCCACTCCAGGCAAAAATTATTTCCAGCTGAGAGGGGCTGGATGCGTGTCATTCCAGAGCAACTGTAAATGACCCTACAGATTTGTTTGCAAAAAGCAGAACACATTTCCCCTCAGTGCACACCCTCTTTTCTCACCTAGAATGCATGCAAAAAAGGTCATATGGGGCCAGACCCTATGGGTGTCTGTCCCTGTATCCCACATTAGTGGGACCACATTAGTGGTCAAGAGCAGATGTCTGTAGAAGAGGAATGGGCAGGTAGGTGACGGTTCTCGTGCAGGTCTTGTAAAGGTGTTTGCCAGGTCCCTTTCTGAGGTATTAGTGACGCGGCAAAATGACATTAATAATTGAAAAGCAGATATTAGCACAATCATGTTGGGTCTGTGGGATGAGTGGACCGCTTTGCATTTTCCTCTCAAACTATTTTGATGGGAATGTTGATTACAGACAAGGTAAACTTGTTTGTACTTCATTCATTAATAACAAACTATAAACTGCCCTGCCTCCCCTCCCCACAGGCAAGGCACTTGAGGAGATGCCAGGCAATTAAAGTACTTAAGACAGTAATTACAGTCAAATATACAACAAAAATAAAATCGCTGCACATGATTTTTTTTTATGTTTGGTTTTGTTCTCTGCATTTATTAAACCACAACTCCTGCCTCACGACTGAAGAGGAATCTCTTAACTGGTAATACGAAAGTGTGCGACAAGTTTGCTTTGGTTCATCTGGATATTAAAAAACTTCTTTGACGGCCATACTATTGACTTCTTCACAGCTCTGAAACTCCTCCTTTTTAAATGGATCTTCGTACATAAAACCAGCGCCCCTCTGAGTCTTAGCACTGATCAGCAGGGAGGTGATACTGATGCTCTCTTGAAAGTTTTCCTTTCTTGCTTTTCTTTTTCTTACTTTTTTTTGTTATTGTACAAGGAGTAATATCTTTCTGGTTACTGTGATGCTTAGGAGGGGAAGACAGGATGAGGCTGAGGCTTTCAGTTAATAATCCATAGTTTGCTTTAAATATTTATATTTAGCTGATGCTGTTTAAACTTCAGAAATAAGTGCCCATAAACTTGACTTGTTGTGAATCTGTTGAATGAGTTAGCATCCTGCAGTATAAATGTGTGTATATCCCAGCTCAACGTATTTTGAAGTGAAATTCTTAGTGACTTCAATATTCCAGATAAAGTACACTTTAAAAAGACATAAACTTAGCCATAATGAGATCCAGCTGGTGTGCATAAACCTTTCACATTACATTACATAGCTATGTTGGTAAGTAATGTATGGGGAAAAGTTCTTGTTGCTTATTCTTTTGTACTGAAGTTTTACAAGGCTATATAAATACTGTAAGTATTTAAAGGGGGAAGTTCAGGATTAAAAGCAAACAGCCGATGATATATGGGGCAAAAATGTCATAAACCAAGTGTGTAATAGTACTCTTTCATTATTTAATATTTAATGACCGAAACCTGACTGTTCTGAATGTCACCTATGTTAAAATAGCTCCGATACAAACAATTTCCAAGCAACTAGTTTGATTAACATGACGAGTTTAAAGTTAGACTGTTTTATACTGGCTGACACCAGCGCATGGATTCCTTCTGAGTAATGTCTTCACCAGTCGTTTTACTTCATAAAATCTACATCGCTGTGGTATTCAAAGCAGGGTACAGGCTCACAGGCTCCTTACCAGAATTTAAGAACCCGTTCTCCTTTTAACAAACTGCAATTACAGAAATGTAAACTACATCTTCATTTATTTCAATGGTCGAGCATGGGAGAGGAATGTGGGAAGGCATTCTTTGTGCTGCCATCAGTTTAGTTGCCTACCTTGCA
This sequence comes from Apaloderma vittatum, assembly GCF_000703405.1. NCBI lineage: Eukaryota > Metazoa > Chordata > Aves > Trogoniformes > Trogonidae > Apaloderma > Apaloderma vittatum. Next base: position 15,706 of record NW_009694471.1, read on the forward strand.
GTTGTTTCATAAACATCCTGGAAAGCTCCTGAAAATACCGAATGTGGAATGTGCCAAAAATGGTTAAAATGCAGGAGTTTGTCCTCTGACAGGCAAGCCCTGGCAAATCTTAGCTTGACGTTACTGCCCTCGGCTGCCCTCCCTCTTTGCGGAAGGCTTTTGCTCCCTTGCAGAGTCAGCAGAAGGTACCGTGTGTCTGCGCTTCAGCGGCTACAGCAAACCTTGATCAAGGGATTACTGGTTTTTGGGTGCTGTCGTCGTCACCAGCAATTTGAGTGGCCGCGTTTGGTCTGTGAACTGGGACATGGGAGGCACGGGCATACGGTCTGTTTTGCTGGCTCTGCTATGGGGGTGCTGGCCTTGAGGGAGAGGAGTGCTTAAAAAAAAAAAAAAAAGAGCAGCCCTACATTGCACAGCTGTTTGCTGCGTCGTGAGTCTGAGCCCTCAGCTATCCTTGTTTAAAGGGAATGGTCAGGCAAGTATCGTAATGTGTTTAAAGCTTAGGCGGCTGTTCTCATGCAGAGTGTAGTTTACAGCAATTGCTGCTTTTAATAATGTACTAGTTTATTTGAGATGTCTTAATGCTCACCAAACAGTTAAAATGACAACTTAATGTCAAGATGCTGTTACCAATTTAGGCATATTGACCTCAAACTGTTTGGGGGGGATATTGTGGGGTTATTTTCATAACAAAGGTATATTACTCCTGGGCTCGCTTTTACAGAAGGGAAACCAAGTTTTGGACTAGAAATAAACTTTCACTTGCCCAAGATTTAAGTGAATAACAAATATCTTTTGGTTTTGTGGGTTTGTAAGTTCCCATAAACCAGTCAGCAAGTTCCCAGTCGTGACAACCACGTCCTGTGCTCTGGCATTGCCGCCACCACAAAACTCAAATTAAGGGTGCAATCAGCCCGCAATAAGAGTGGCAAGCCAGATGAGTGGCATTAAAAAAACCAGGGTGCTGCCTTGCAGATTTCTGACTTAATATTTTGCAGGCTGTCAGTACACTGTCAGGCTCTTCAAATCGCTTTCACTTTCCTTTGTGGGTCCCCAGCTTGCCCCTTGCTACTTGGTAAAGCAGCAAGCAAAAATCCATTAGGGGACTTTGTGGAGGATGAAGGGGCTGTAGACCTTTGATGGCTTTCTCATAAGGGTTTGACTGGTATGGTCCGTTTTTTGTGATCCTTGTTTTCAAGGACACATTTGTGTTAATGAGCATTTACTGTAAAATGTGGAAAAGAAATAAGATAGAACTCAAAGTAGTCATGGTGAGTGATGCTCTGGTTTTCTCTCTCTTCTCCGGGGGGCCAAGGTCCCCACTGCTCCTGGTGAAGCCAGCATGAAGAGAGGGGCCGCACTACTGGCTCAGGGTTTCCAGCAAGGGTGAGCTCTGGGCATGCAGCCCGGTGCCAGCCCAAGTGTCCTAGATTAAAAAACGAAGATAGGAAGCGTTGCTGCTCAGCAGCCTCGGATCACTTGGTGGGGCTGAGCTTCTCGACAGCTTCCTGCTGCCTACAGAGGGTGCGAATAGCCAGGGAACCTGCCAAAGCAATGGGAGCAGTGGTTGAAGGTGCTGATTAGGGAGGTCTGTGAGTGCCCAACACCTTGTGTGCTCCCGCTGTGTGAAGCGGCCTTGCTGGGAGCGAGGTGTGAGCTTGCTTCAGCCTTGGAGCAGCCAATTCCAGTGCGCTGCCAGCCTCCATCCAATTGCTGGCCTGAACCGACCCTGCTTGGCTTGAGACCCGGTGGGATCACGGTGCACCAGGAATAAGAGGCACTTTGTTCTCTGTCGTAGATACACTCCGACTAACCTCGATAGTCATGAGGCCAGATTTACTGCTGTGCTCCCGTTGTTTTGCATTGCGCAACAGCACAAACACCCAGAGAACAAGCGAGTTTTATCCGTGTTTCCTAAAGGATTGTGAAATTGTCCTTCTGTATAAATTTGCTGGCTGAATTTTAAGCATGGTTTATAAAAGGGGCCTTTCCTCTTACAGTAAAGATGATTCCCTATCTGTAGGACTGTAAGACAAATGTTCTTAGTCTGAAAAGTAGCTTTTTCAGTGTGCTGTCCTTAATGGGGTTTTGGCTCATCTTTACTGCTGCACGCTTACTAACTGAAGCTATTTAACTAAGATGCAAAAAAAAAATTTGTTTTTTCAGCATTTGAACCTAATGCTGGCTTACAAGAAATGTAGAGCAGGGAAGGCTTCCCCCCCCCACCACTGTTGAGAAGCTTTCTAAAATCCTCTAAGTGTGCTGTGGTTCTTATTTTTGGTCTGTTTCCTCTGTCTGCCACTGCAAGTAGACTTTCTCTTGCTAATCTGCTGCCTGAAATACTCTTTGTTCAGGGAAGCAAGTCTCTTTCTGTTGTAATCAGGGCTAGGAATTCAGCTGCAGGGTCACTCTTGGTGCTGTGGAGTTCACTGACCGTGTTTCGCTTCTGGCAGTCCTAGCTTTGGCCCCTTTACACAGATCAATGCGAGGCTAACCCCATTTATTGCTACTACTGAATCAAAACTCTGCTGCTCCTATTTAATTTAGCTCAAAATAGACGTAATGCAAACAAGCGTCAGCATGGCAAAAGAGCCAGAAGAAGGGGAGGAAGAAAGAAAACGCACTTGGGGGTTATATATATACTATATGGTGTCAGGCTTCAGGTGGGAGGAATTAGTTTGCACTGTATCTTTAGACCCTTTATGAAAGTCAATTATTGTCATTGAGTCTAGTTTGCACATGAGTATTGTCGTTTATCTGGTTGTCTTCAGTTTCTGATGTAACCAGTAACCACAACTGCTTAAGCTTAGCCATGCATTCAGTTTTCTTCTGGGTTTCTTAGTCCCAGATGAATCTCCTGGTTTGCCTCATTGTGTCCCCACTCAGTGAACCTCCATCCTTAGATGCCAGATAGCATAGCGTCAGCCTTCTGGAAACTTCCAGACTTGCTTCTGGTCAAGTGAAGCTGCTGTAGACAGGAATGTATTGTTCCCACCGAAGCTACTCGATGCTGAGCACTTTGTAAGGCTCATCAGTGTGGGATGGATTAGGAGGTTTTATTAAAGCGACTGTGTGGCAGGTAAGACTCCTGTGGCTGTCAAACACAATGGCTGCAATATAGGTTTTTTTCTGTACCTGTGGCACACCTCAGGATGAGAAAGTGTTTGGATTCTCAGGACCTTACTTGCAGTTTAGATGACAAGACCTTTATGGCGTGCTTGGCATCCAGCCACCCTTCCTAGCCAGGGCTGGAGTAATGAATTCCACTCGCCACACCTCATTCCACACCGCTTGTCAAATATGTGGAATAAGACACACACATACCCTCACCAGTTGTCTTCTGGATTGAAACTGTTTGCTGTGCAAGGCAGTACAGGTGGAAATCATGAGGATTAGTGTTTCTGCTGAAAACCAAAACAATCCTGCCATGCATCCTTCCTCTCCCTCCCCAAAAAAGCCTCTCCCCAAACCACTCGCCTTCAGTTCTTCAACTTTAGGGTGGTGGTCAGCAGAAATCGAATACTCAGTTGAGTGTGTCTGGAATGGGGTGAAAGATGGCTGCCGTGAGATAAATCTGCAATTTAGGATTTGTTGCTGAATTTCTGCTGCTGTCTATTAGATGATCAAGCAAGACCCCTGAAAACTTTCCTGTTTGTTTCAAATGCTCTTTTATTTCTGAGATTACAATTCATCTGTTCCTGAAGGCAAGCTTTTTGAGTATTTGTTCCAGAGGGGAGACCTAAGCCTATCAGCTTTGAAATTGTATTTTGTTTTGTCTTTTTTTTCATTTCAGCACCCTTCTCCCCATTCTTATCAATTAACTGCTGCCTCCTGCTGCCTTCCCTTTTCTTCTTCTTGCAGGGCTTTGTTGTTCCAATGAAGGATGCTTTGGTTTCCCACTCCCAACATACACTTTGCATTTCTCTTGTCTCCTTTGCTTGCCTCCTGCAGGAACCATAGTGCTTCAGCCTCTTCTCTTTCCTCTCCTTCCATGCTGGGAAGGGTTTCCTGCACTCCTCCTCTGGGCAGGAGACAAGCTTCAAGTAAGACTCAAGCTCTTTCCTTCAAATTTACCTGGTTACAGATAAATCCTTTGCAGATGTTATCTCGCAGACTTTATCTGGAATTGGTCTTTTAAAGAACCCGGATGTGTCGCTATGTAAGATTGTCCCTTTATCTGCTCCCTTACCTCTGAACTCCTGCTCTTGTGATGGTTTCTTCCTCTTTTCAGGTCTCTGTTGGAATGTGGTGGGGAGTTTTGCACATGATTTTAAAAATTGTTGTTTCATTGTAGTTGATGGCTGTCTTTACACCTTCTCATACTTTTGATGCTCAAACTGCTCTTGTAATTTATTTTTTTCTAACATACTTCCACATTTTGTAGTCTTGATCCTATTTAAAGTTGTTTTTTCTATATTGCAGAAGTCAAGTGTAGTTCAGAGGCATCAGTTTAGACTTAGAGAAAATGTTTCCCCTTATCTGCATGATGTTACTGGTTATTATCACTCAAGATATTCAGTGGGTTTGTTTTCTCTGGCTTTAGTTAGATTAAATCTTTCCCCCCTTTTCCCTAGCAGCCCAACAAAACATTTATTCAAGTATTGTTTTGAATCAGGATGATTTCATATAAAGCTTATTGCCTTGAGAGTAGTTAAATTAGCCAAGCCTCTTAGCAAGGGTCAGCTTCTCTGAGAGTCCTGTTACAGAAATGACTACCAAAAGAGAAATTTCATACCTAAATGCTTACCCCATGGTGGTTGGTTCAGCTGTGGCAAGTGACAGTATGTGTCCTGGGTTGTCTTACTTAACATATGTAAGTTTTAAAAGTAAAATAGCTGTATATTGTTTAGCTTTCTTTTTATTTTTTTGGTGAAGCTGCTGTTTGCCTTTTTAATTTCAAGCTGTCCCTCAGAATCATCTAACAATGTGTTTCTTCTCTGTTGTGGTTTTCCCTGTCATAATACAGCTAGCTATGTGTACTATCAGTTCATGTTAATGTGTCTTTATTTCTTTCTTTTCAATTTTATTGAAATGTGTTGTACTTTGGAGGCAGTAAAAGCCTAGAGAAAGCGAGATAGGCATCTCTTGTTGATTGACAGGCATAGTCTTTTCTGCTTCTTTGAACATTTTCAGATCTTGTTGTTCAGCTGCTGATGCTTTGCATGTTTGCAATGACCAGAGAAGCACAAACATGGGCTTAGAAGGAGGCCATGCTGTCCAGAGAAATGTGTATTGTATAAGATTTCATCTATTATTTTAAACTTATGTGCCTGATCTGTTGTGATGTTGCGTCAAGTAAAAGCATTTTAATATAAAATTAAGAGTTTGCTTGAGCTAGCTAGTAGAGGTCTATCAGTCTACAACTAGATAGTGGATTGCTGCTTGATGAGGTTATTGGTGACAATGAAGGCTTCTATTAGCAATATAGCAGATTGTTGCATAGATTCAGGGTTAATCCACCCTTGTGGGCAAAAAATGCTAAAATTAGCTGCCAAATGGAAGTTTTTATCATACAAGCTACAATGACTACTTGGAGAAATCCCTACGGGTCTGAAAACAATAATAATCAAAGTTGTATTTCTTAGCCTTGGATCCTAAAGTATCTTTTACACATAATGGAATCAAATTCACCAAAGCTAAAGTATGCTTTGTTCATATGCCATGTGGTCGTCATCTTGCCAAGGACTCTTCTTGCCTTCCAGAGCAGACTTCTTTGTTCTCCTTTCCTCAAGTCCTACCCTTCACATTAACAAAAAAAAAATTGCTGCTTGACCTCCTTGGTTGTCATATACCTACCATTCCTTTTCCCCCTTCATCCCTAAATGGGATCCCCTGAACAGGGACCTAAAAGATCCCATGCACTGCACAGATAGCCATTTCCAGAGCTCTGGGGAGGTTCCCACCATTGTGTGCTGCCTTGTATGTGTATTTTTAGCAGGAGGCTGTTTCTTGTCCCTGCACTGGCAGTACCTGCGTAGTGTTATGCTGTCTGTCCCGAGATGTTAAGTAACCCACGTGTGTTTTGAAATACCTAATGACAATACGATTTGCTCTCGTGATAGTGTTCAAGCTTTTTCATTCTCTCTGCTTGTTATGAAATCTGTAGGCTGATTATTTTTATGGGAGTTACAAGAGGAGAGGAAAAGGTCCCAGGAAATTAATGGGATCGTGGTAGAGCTGGGTAAACACTCCCTATTGTAGACCATCTTAACAAGGACTTCCAAAAATCCTGTCTTTTCAGTAAGTGCATATTGTGCCTTTTCTTCACACTGTCCTCCTTCTTGGCAGGCTCTGTGCCTTTGGTGGGGTTTCAGTAGATTATAATTTTTGAGAGGTTACTTTGCTAAGTTCGGCTTTGGAGACCTGCTGGGAGGGGAGGTGGATGGGGGAGAGGAGGAAAACCCAGCAATGATGCAGGGCTCCTAAAAGTCAGTCCTTTTTGCCCATGTCGATGCAACGCATCGCATGAAGTGATGGATGTATAATTTAAGATTACTATTTCATACCGTATTTCTAATTCTCTGTGCACCTGAACTCTAAGTGTCAAAATTGCAGTTATCTTGACATCTTGAAAATAAATTAGATAATTACAAATATGTGGCTTGAAAGCCCTTTCGTGCCGTTACTCTGCAGTTAGGTTACAGATGAAGCTGTCTATCTGTTTTATTGTCTAGTTTCATAATTACTAAGTGGACTCAATGTCTTCAGAATTATAATTCCATTTGACAATATTTTATTATTGGTTGCTGCAAGAAACATTTGGAAAGTGCTTGGAGCTCTTGTGTGTTAAAGCATTTCAAAGACATCGTTTTATTGGATCCTTATAATTTGGCACTTTCCTTTTTTGTCTTCATATTTTTCTTAAGCCTGGTAAGGTGATCCCAGATATAAAATTCTCCAGATAGTTTGAAGGTGGGGTTTTTGTTCTTTGCATGCTGATTGACTGAAGTAGATAATGTTGATATGTCCAAAAATGCATCTTCTCTAGATGGGTCAGTATTATCTCCTTCTGCTCCTAGTAAAATTAATAAACCAAATTTTAAATGTGCAAAGGAAAGCAGGCGGCTGGCTGATTCAAAGGGAGAGGCTATGTTTTTCATCACCACCCTTTCAAAGCCTCTCTGAATCAAAAGAACCATTGGATTGCGAAGGCAAGACCTATGCCACACCAGAAGCTCCCAGTTCAGCAATTTTCCCAGGGTAAAATTATAACTCATGTTTCCTCAGCACAGGCTGTAACTGGCAGCGTTCCTTCTACTTCTAAGGGTGAAATTGCTGGGGGGGGAACAGACATCTAATGTGCCTCTGGAAGTTTTACAATGGGTGTTAGCCTCCCTTTGTGGAAAGGTAGATGTTCTTCTGGAACATACCCAAGGGCAGGTGCTATTCAAACTGGAGTGTAAATTAACTTCACATAAGGCAGTACAGGCTTATTTTTGTTCATTTTGTGAGTCAAATCTGAAGTAGAAAAACCCATTTCTCAAATTCTGACAGTTCATGACAATGTTCCAGTTATCCCACTGAAGTCTGCATTTTTATGGGTCTTTAAAATCTTTAGATATGACTGCAATTCAAGATGTTAATCTTTATTCATGTACTACTGATAGAATCTTAACTTGCAAACAAAACAGACAGATTTTAGCAATGCTTGTTTTTTGGTGTTGCTTCTCACCAGAAGATTATTGACAAATTGCAAACTCTGTCCAAAAAGAATGTAACCAGTTAGTTTCTTTCCCACTCTAATTTTGACACCATCTTTAAGGATTTGTTTAACTTTGCATTCAAATGTACCAGCATGGTTCTGGCAAAGAGAAGTCTTTTCCTTCTAAACCCAGGAGGGACTGGCTTTTTTCTTGTCCTTTTCTTATGTAAAGACTCCTTTACAAAATATGCACAGAGTGCTTGCTAGAAGGCAACAACACTTGAGTAAGGAGTCTGACTAAAAATTGCGTTAATAATATATCTCAACCTATGAGGCATCCACCTGGGAACAGCTGGAAGATGAGTTCCAGTGTTCAGAGCTCCCCTATGCCTTCCCATGTCCATTTCTGGTCTGAGGCCCAGGGACATGTGTGGGGTGGAGGTGGCTGTTGCATTCCTGTCTTTGCTGGTCCAGGAGATGAGCTGGGAGATCCTTCATCCCTCGTGGAGGCAGCAGGAGCTGTTGGCTGGGCTATTCCTAGGGACTGAGGAGAGCTGCCTGAGCAGCTGCCTCTTTCAGGGAGGAGGAACAGGCTCTGGATGGAGCCCCATACATACGTACATAGGTGTGTTATCTGCACAGGTGCTGGCAGACCACACCTCTTGCAAGCAAGGATGAAGTGGTACTTGGATTGATGCTGTTTGCTGGAATGAATGGAGCCTTATACGGAAGAGAACTGGTCTGTCATCTGTCCTTTGCCAAAAGGTCAAACTCCCTTTGTGTGCTTGCTTTCTTATGAAGTTACAGGTAAATGCTCCTTGTCTCTGTTACCTGAGGTTTGATATAGAGGTAGGAGAAGAAAAGCAACCTATTTTCCAGGTTTAAAGGAGAGTAAATGAAACTGTCCTCAGAGCAGCAGAAGCAAAGACTTTTGTATCAGCTGTAGTGTTGTGGGCAGGGCTGCCAGGCTGCTAAAGGCTCTTCAGACCTGGCAGCCTCTTTCCCAGGGACTGCTCATTCTTTTAATAGTGTTTTTTTTGTTGTTTTTTTTTCCTTTTGTTTTAAAGCATCCATAATGACTGTAGCGTTTTTCCACTGAACCCGAGGGATCTCGTGGCACTTACAGGCTTTTAATAGTTTCTGCAGTATCTGGCCAGACCCCACTTTTGCCTGTGAGAATAAAGATGGCTGAATGAAGGTCACTGAGGTGCTTTGCTATACACCACATGAAATATTTTGAGCTGGGTATTTCCAGTTAGAGGAGGCTCAGGAATTATGCTTCCTTTTTGATCGCTCCTAGATCAGTCTTACTGTTAGTTTGAATAGAGGCTGGTGTGGAACATTTGAGCTCCTGGCGGAGCAAGTGGCCTGAAATGCCAGTCTGCCCCTATCATAGGACACTATGTAGAAGTAGCACAGCAGGTCTGTTGACCTTTGGTGCGATGTCCTCCTGTGTCTGAATGCTGTGTCCTCCAGCATGGTTAGGGGGTGTTTTTGCCTGCTACATCCTGGGGTAAACACCCTGTGATTATACAGTGTCAGGTGGGCAGTGGTGTGCTGAGAGCAGCTTTCAAATCCGGTTTTGCTTGTAAATTAAATGGCCACTTCTACTGAGCGAGAACCGAATCAGCACATCTGAAGACCACAGAAGTCGTCTGCTTCCATTATGAAAGCCAAAGGAGCTAGTGGAAATGTGTGTGTGTTTGGGGGCAGTGAATCTCGGCTGGACCCCTGAGTTATATGTGTTGGGTTTTTTTGATAGTGCAACAGGTTAGATATATACCAAACATCCTGCTTGCATTATGGGCTTTTAAGTCCCATGTCATCCACACTTACCACTTGTTTGAACAAAGCGTAGAGGGTGTGCATGGCAAGAAATGGGTGGGTAGTGCAGAAGAAGAGAGCTCTACTTGCAGGGCCTGAATGTAATAAATGAGAACTTTTGAGCTGGGCTCAGCACTGCTTACCTAAACAAGCAAGAAGCTGAGTTAATTTTCCATAAAGAGTGCAAATTTATAGACTATCTTGAGGGAGGTATTAAACTTTTATCTGCAGTTTCAAGGCTTAGGGGAATCTTCAGAGAAGTTTATAAGCACTTGAGAAGATACATCCTGTCTCTGTAAACTTGATCTTTTCCAGGTTTTGGACTCGCCTTTGCCATGCTGGTATAAGCACAGGTCCTCATTTGACTCCTGCCCTTATCCCTAAATCCTTTTACCCCAGTTAATGAGAGATTTCTCATAAGGTCTCAGTGAACAATTTCTGATGAAGGTGTGGTTAGAGCTGTTCTGCTGAAGTTAATTGTGTGCTGCAAACTCAGCTATTGGCCACTGGGATTCTCAAAGCATCTTCATGCTCTTGTCCAAAGGCATTTAACTGTCCTGCGTCTCCAGGTAGGCAGCTTTTCCTAGCCAGCACAAACACCTTGCTTCCTTGCCTCAGTCCCTTGCTTTGCATTTGGTTCTGTGCACCTGTGGCATTTATTGTAGGTCCTCATCAGCTCTGATGAAATCACAGCAAGACTCACTTTGCAGAGGAAGTACAACCACAATCTCTCCAGCACTTGCAGCACTGAGCGGGTGTATGTGCTCAGCAGCTCCAGCATCTTGAGGAGGAGGAGGAGGCAGCTGTGAGCATCCAACATGCGGGATGTGAAGCAAGAGATCCATGTCTCCGATCTGGACTGGTGTTCCACCGCAGGGCCAGTGCCTCTGGGACAGGGAAGACGTAGCAGTTAAATTTGTCCTATCAGGTAAGTGCTTCAGTCACCACTGCTATAGCCATTCTTGTGTGACAAAAGAGGTCCATTATTGCCTTTGTAGGCTTGATCTGTATTTGGGGTCTTTGCAGGATACAGCCTAACACGGTTTCTGGTACCTCCAGGAAAGGGTTTCAGCAAGGTTTTGTTTCATGATGGCCTATACCTTACACCCTGGCTATGATGGCCTCTTCTGGGTATCTCTGGCCTCTCTCTCAGGCAGCCTTGTGGCATCTACCTTTCTAAAATGCATCACTTCATGATTTCTGCACATAATACTGCTTGCTGCAAGCATGGCACTTGTGGTGGGAGGAGGGAGCAGCTGCTTGGCATAGTAGTAGGTCTAAAGCTGTGCTAGGGTGCCCCAGCATCTCAAGAAAATCTTCCTACTTCTCAAGGTCTCCACTGTGTTTCACTGTCTTGCATAGGATAATTTGACCTTCTGTCACATGTTGTCAGACATTCAGGATTTAAAATCAGGCTTTTCCTCCAGAGATCTAAACTAATATTTCTAGTACTACTGCTGACTCTCAGGGGACTTGGTGTGTCAGCTTACTGTGGCACTGAATTGTAGCCGATAGTATTTTGGGCCTGTTTCTCATATGGCACTCAAACACAATCATTTTAAAGTTTTGTTCAGAGTCACCAGTCTTAAAGCTCACAGCTATGAGGAAAAGAGCAGTTGTATTATATTGATGAAAGGCCAAACATGACAGTGCAAAACATGGCAGTGCAATCCATATATATTCACTGGGGAAAATGATGCGATATTTCTTTGTTTTGCAGACCTGGTGGCACCAGTACAGCCCAACCATGTCCTCAGAGTTACTAGCCATCAATGTAAGGGTGAAGAAACAGAAGAAAGGGCATGCGTGTGCTCACATGTAAAGACTTTTTGCCAAAGATCTGGGCAACTTCTTTGTGCTTCAGAGTGAAGGTGATGAGAAGGTGCCATGATGGCATCTGCATCTTGAGACCAAAATGCAGCTTGCATGCTCTGCATTGTGTGTGTGGTCACCTCTGACTGAGGGGCTCTGTCTGAGGGGCCAGCACAACCTTTTGTCACCCGTAGATCCAGCATACCATGGCTGTAGCCAGAGAATTTGTTGTGAGGACATCACCAGCCCACAGAGGTGCCCACGGTGGGATTTTCCCCTTCCAGCAGGACAAGAACCCGGGCTTCCTGGACATGTAGCTCTGTATCTCTTGCAGCACCTTCCAGAATTGCTGTTTGTACTGTACTGATATTGTTTATGTTGAATAAATGCTTTCCCCAACCTCTTTGTTGTGGCAACTGTTTTTGCTGAACTGAAAAAAGTGGGGGGTACTTGTTTAATCATTGTGGCGAGACATGATCATGATTATTTTTTTTTTAATCTTTAATGAAATGTTTGTTTTGAAAAACTGCATCCTTAAAATGGAGACACTTGTGTGGGAGCCAAATCTGAGTATTCCTAATGTTTCTGGTTTGGATGAGGGACTTGAACTGGGCTTTCCCACATCCCACAAGCACTTTTAAGCGTCAGTCTGCTGTTTATTTCAGTCAGGCATAGCTGTCTGTGATACTTGAGTGATTTCTGCTCTGTACTGAAGGAAAAGGGATTCATCTCCAACTTGAGAAATTTGTTCCCTGTTTGGATTCACTCCCCGTACAGTGGACTTTTCTGCTGGAGGTGACTGATGTGGGTGTGCTAACTGCTGTTGCTAGCTGTTCTTGTGCAGCGGGCTTTTGTGAGGAGAAACATTTCTCTCATGACTTTCTGTTGTCAAAAAAAGATAATGAATGCAGATATATTTGATACTTTAGAATAAGCTACTGCATGATTATTTTTTCTGTTATCTAGGCTAGTTAAGACAAGCTCGTCCTCTCCTCCCCCTCGAAAATAGAAGAAGGTTTGAAATATGTAACTTTGAGTTTCTCAGCAGTAATAATTGCTTGGGCTGTGATAAGGAGCATCCGATAAGTTTAGAATTTGATACAAAGGCTAGAGCTACAGTATATTGAGTAATGCATATATGCTCCTGCTTGAGCTGGGCTGGCCCACAGGAAAGATGTTGGCTATAATAACCCTGGCAAGAAATGTCTTGACCTGCAGCCTAAAATGATCCCCCCAGTGCAGTGAGTCAAGTAGATGTTTTGTGCTTGAATCTTGGTCCTCTTGTGAGTGAGTGTGGGTTGTCTTGTAGTGGCATGGGTTTTGTCAAGGTTTCTGGCTTAAGAAGGGAACTAGGATGACTTTACTCAAGACTATAGAGTGTAAATAACCCTCTGAAACCACTGCTAATCATAGTCTAATGTGAGTGAACATTTTGAGGGGAGGAGGGAGCCTCTTGTCTCCTTGATTTTTGTACATTTAGCAGCACATTTTAGTAACTCAGATATCTTATTTCTTCTACTTGCTACCAGGAAAGTGACGTGGTTCCTCTTGTTTTTCTTTGGTAGACCAGTTGCATGCATGTGCCTCTCAGCCCTACAGCTGCTGTGTTTTTTCAACCCAAATGTAAAGGCTCATTCTTTAAGAATATTCTTGAATGGAGCTGGAGAGAAGGCGGTGTACAAGAAAAAGGCAGGGAGGATAAGTGACGTGAAAACTCCATGATCTTCTGTGCCCTTTGGTACAGATATTTCTAAATCGTAAGGATTTTTATAAACTCAGTGGAGAGGGACTTCAGGGCTGCTTTTCCTTGTGTTGAGCCTACAGGAAGGCTTGCCTAGAGCAGAAAATGAGGAGTGAGTTTAGATATACTAAGACGACTTGGGCCTATGAACTGCTTGTTCTTGAGGAACTCCTTCAAATATCAGCAAGAAGGTGGGAGAGCCCCAAAACAGCTCTAGTATTTCTGTGTACTGAACCAAAACTGAAAAGTTTTACAGGACGTAAATGCCTTTAACCTGCCTAGCACACAGATTTTAGCACTTCTGAATATGTAGTTTCTGTAGTAAACTCTGGTTGGAAATTGGAAGTCTTTTTTGAAAGGTATAATAAACGTTTCACAGGAACTGCTGTAAAACCTGGGATTTCCTGTTCTTCTGTATTTTTTTTGTGGGGCAAATACTGTAATGTTTGAAGAGAAAAAATACAAGTGAAAAATGGGCTGTTGACAGATCAGAAAGGTCGCAGCCCATCCAGCCTGTGCAGACACCCAGCTGTGCTTTGTGTCCTACTCATGAATGAAGTTGGTGTGGTTTCTGAGGCAGATGACAGCCTCTATGATCTCCTATGTGGGAACAGCCATGGCTGAGCTAAAAAACTTTCCTGGGTGCAAGTTTCACCTGCACACCAAGAAAGGCTTCTGAAGAGCTTCTTGATCCATTTTGTCATCAGCTGTTCTACATAGCTTGCTGGACCCCATTGAGTTTAGTTTCCGTGACTCCCTTCTCTCCTGTAATTGTTTCTAAGGAATTATGTTAGTAATCACTTTAGATAGTAGAAGTTTAAATTACCAGCAGTGCCTTGTTCTAACCACTTTTTACCTCAGCCTGTTCGCTTCCATGTTTGCAATAATCCATTGCAAATCGTGTATTTCTTCAGAGAGAATACTTGTCCCTGTATTGTCCTTTCCGTAGCTGAACCAATACAGTGACCTAACTAATGCAGTGATTTAATTCTGATCTGTTAAATATCAGAGTGGTCTTAATGCTATACCATACCCACTGGATGGTCATCTGTGCTCTGGCTGTGCTAGTGGGTTGTGCCACATAAAAGAAACTTTTTGGTGTTTTTTTTTTTTTAAAGTTTTCTGAATCCTATTTCTGCTTTAATTTTTTAGAGGCAAGTGCAGTAGAAATACCATTGCCTAATTTCAAAGTGATCTCCAAAACAGTAGTGAACTGCTTTTATCCAGGGAAATGTGCTTTGTGAGCTAAGGCTGGAGCAGGGTTAGCATTGCCTTGTTTAATATCTAAACGCTAAACAGATAGGCATTGTTTCTTGAGGCACAATAAAATGCACGTAACTTGAAGGGGGAGTGTTAAAAGGAGAATGGTGAAATAAGATAGATCTTATTATAAAGCGTTTTTATTTTGGGGACGAGTTTTAGTAGGTAAACTGTGCAAAAAGCAGCTTGCTTATGTCTCGATTTTGGGAACTGGTTCCCTTTTCTTATGTGTGGTGTATTTTAGGGGGGTTTTTTTGTGGGTTTTTTTGTTTGTGTTTTTTTTCTTGTAAAATGCCCACAGTTCTCTGACCTATCTCCCACCCTCACAGTGATGTTTATACTGCACATTCTTCTACCATTTTATGCAGCCAGCACTATCGCAGCTATGCTGAATGAGGTCCCAGCCTAACTACAATATTAACCCTGCAAATCTGTTCATTTTCTCCTGAGAAGCCCGAGGCAGGTATACAGGAGAATGTGTCCAATTGAAAAACTATTACAGACTCAGTGGTGCTGCAGTGTGCTAAATTGCAACAGGGCTGTGTTTTTCTGCCAGAAAGGATCCTGCTAGGGGAGGTGGTGGTGTCTTTCTCATACAAGTTTCAAGATTTGTTTTTCCTTTTAGCATCAGCCTTCATCAATGACTTTATTTTTATTCTTTTCAAACTCTTTGTCTGCTTTTAAGCACTGAGATGTGGTCCTTTCCTCACATCCTCTGCCTTCTTCCTGCTAATCGTCCAGCATGTACGAGTTTGTATAGCTCCTTCCCTTCTTACTTTCACCTTTCCAGTTTTTGTTTTTAATTTTTTCTTCATTATTTTACTAAATATCATACTGCAGATCAGTAGCATCTTGGGTGGTGGTTGTACCACATGGCATTTATAGCAGACATTAGTTTTGCATAGCGTGTGTGCCTTATTTTGTCTGGACTTGCCTTCATGGTGCTGCAGGCACCTCCTAAAGCAATTGTAGTGATTAAGCATGGTATTTCTGCAGATTTATATTAGCTTCTGCTTATAAAGAAACAGAAGCAGCTCATCTCTTCCCTCCCCACTCCAACATCTAAACTAGATGCTTTTCTTCATCCCCTTCTTTTCTATCAGTATTTGACCTAAGCTTGCTTTTGTGCATGAAAGAAAATTAGTTAAGTGCCTTCTGGTTCATAGGTGCCTTTTGTTACGTTACATGGATTTATTGTGCAACGTTGGCCTGTAAATCATTTTAGTTAGACATTTACCTGGCTCATGTTGCCTTTATGGTTTGAATCTTTTAACAGCCATGAAAAATGTGTTTTCGGTGGCAGCAGCAGACTTTGCTAGTCTGAATATCCCGTAATTCTCTCTCAAGGCCGTGCTTTGCTTCTGCAAGGTTTGCTGCCTGGCTCTGTGGAGATGTTTACAAGGAATTCATTACCTTTTGCAGCTGAAAGATGTGTTGAAAGAACAAAGAGAGTTTTGTGATGAAGTGTATCTGACTTCTTGCTGCTTTGCTTACCTTTTAAATGTAAAACTTTGTAATTTGCAAGGGCTTCTAGTTCTCAGGGCATCCCTACAAGATTCCACCCTGTACTACTGCTACTACTACGGACCTCTCCTCCAGTTGAAAGCAGTGTTGTCTCAAAACCACTCTCGAACGCATTTCTATTTTAATCCCCAACTTTGAATGCAGCCTGCCTTACTGGCTCCAGCAAATCGCCCTGCCCTGCCCCACCCACCGCGCGCGCAGGCTGTGTCTGCTGTTTGCTGGCGTTTACATCTCTTCCTTTGTGACTAAAAGTTGGTTTCATCAGCAAAGCATCGGCTCCCTCTCTGCTCTCGGAGCTCGCCTCTCCTCGGGAAGTTGCTCCAACCTGCAGCTTATGCGGGGCACGCGGGGGCATCTGTCGCCATACGTATAACTTTTAAATGGAAAATGTCTTTCTCAAAGGCTGTCGATGTCCAGTGGTCTTCAGTCCATGAGCAGTTGACTAGTCCAGGTGTTTCTACTTCTGTTTCCGTGCTATGTGAATTGGGAATTCGAGAGAAGAGTGTGCAGGATGGAGGAGTTGAGGGTTTGTATTTCTGTTCTGACTGTACGGCAGTGATGAAGGGCTTGGGAAGGAACAAAAAGTCTACCTGGGGTTTTCTTAATTACGGCAAATAGTAATTATTTTTGATATTTCTCTCTGCAGTTCTTTCTGTCTGAGCCTTTATCAGCTCTTAAATATGAGAATGAGCTTTTCTTTTTTTTTTTGGTATGGATTGTTTGTCTTGAGCGGTATTCAGGAAGAACTTGTTTTATTGAACGTGATTTCTACATTGTGGTTTTTATCACAGCATTTTACCCTGCTTTACCTATTTAAAAAGTAGCCAGTTAAGACTCTTGGAGCTGGATTGATTTTTAAGACTGCCAAATACTTGTGTATGCTTTAATAAGATAAAAGTCTTAAACTGAGACTATGAGACAGTGCTGTGGACTCAAAACTGTGGGTTTCTGTGAGGTTTTTAAGGAGATCATTAACCCAGGTCTATCTCTTCACAGGACAGTCGGCCCAATATGTCAAGACCTCTGATCACTAGATCCCCTGCATCTCCATTGAACAATCAAGGCATCCCCACTCCAGCACAGCTCACAAAATCCAACGCACCAGTTCACATTGATGTGGGTGGGCACATGTATACCAGCAGCCTGGCCACGCTTACAAAATATCCCGATTCCAGGTAACTTTAAAAGGCTTGTTCTGCATGTCTTTGGCAACTTCTTTTGTTCCATTTCATGCTTGATTGTCCTGGGGCTCTCTCAGACTGATAAATTTGATTCCTTTTGTTTCAAAATTAAATTAGGTTTCTTTGTTTATAGGAGGTTAGACTGACTTTTCTTTCCCTGCTCTACTGTGTTTCAGACAAATGGCACTTCTGCAAATCCCTGCGTGTGTTCTAAAACAAAGTTGATAGTAAATAACACTTACTTTCTACCACCTAGAATTCTGGTTTTATGCCAGGGCACACATTCTGTGGTTTATTACATTCAAAATCTGTAGTGATACTGCGTTTGAGTCCAAAGGTGGGGATGTTGGGATATTTGTTTTGTTTCTTTTGGAGCAGTAACCACTTTCCTGTACTATCAATGTGTAATCTGGGCTGTGTCACCTGAGGTAAAGGCAAGGTTGAATGTAGAAAAATATAGGGCAGCATTAGCTGAATACTTCTTTGTAGAATCTCAGGACTTTTCAAATGATTAGACTCTTAACTCTGACATACCTTGTGAATGAAACATTTGCGACTGGTAGCTTACTGCTACTAAGCAGCTAGAAAACTTCTGCATCCATAAGCCAATGGTGTATGTAAAGTAGATGAAATGAATGCAGCTTTAAGATAACAGTGCATTGAACACTGTGTGTGTGGATATTACCTGGTGGTGATGGCAGATAAATGCTGTAGTGATACTGTAATTCTAAGAGTTGGCTATCGGTTAGCAGGTGTTGACTATGCCCACAGTATTAGTCTATTCCCTGCCCTTCCCTGCCTGATCCTGCTCTAGAAGGAAGACGGTGTTGCCTTTGTGGTCTTTCCGCTCAGGGGGAGTTTTTTACTTTCTTGATCTCACAACTCTGACTGGCGTTTCCAAAGGGTGTAAAGTACAGCTCATGGGATGTGCTTTTGTTCTAAACAGGGGTTTCACTATTCCTACTGCCTCTGCAGCGTTGCCTACTTAGTTTTAGGTGGGACTGGAGTAGTGCTTCTGACGCTGGGAGCTGACAGATCTAGAGGAAGAGAACAGTAAATAAAGGTGTGTGGAAGAGAAACAGCTGGGCACACGACCTTTCTTATGACAACCTCCTCAAGGAAAGCCAGGCAGAGGGAAGTAGTGAAAGCCATGCCAAAGCACAGGCATGCCAGTAGAGATTGAAGCAATATCTGGAAAAACTTGAACTCTTCTTTGAAAACCAAATCTGACACTTTGGGGAATTTTTTTTATTTTTTTTTTTTAGGACATGCTTGTGTTCAGCTACTAGGAGTTGTGATTACTTAGCATTTTTTCAGTAGTTGTGGTGGTGATGGTGTCTGAAATTGTGTGTGCAGTATGAGAAGGTTTTGCTTTTAGCACATGCAGCTTCTGTTTCCACGTCAAATTCACCAGGACAGTGAGTTACTTTCAGTGAAGAAACACTAAAAGTGCCTTTCATAAGCATGCATGGTGGCAGTGAAATTTAAGCTTAATGTATTCTATGTTCAATTCATCCACTGCAGCACTTGAAAGTGGCAGTGATGCCTGTAGTATCAAAGTCAGTTTAATGAATTAAGCATTTTAAAGCTCTTCAAACATAATTTAAAGAAAACCCAAAGTCTAAGTTCTAGTAATTCTGTTTCAAGTTGTTCTGACATGTGTTTGTGTTTCAGTTCTGACGGTAAGTGTCTTTTGAACCCCTTGATGAGTGAATATTTCCAGTGTAGCTATTAGAACCTGGAATTCCCAGACACTTCCAGAACTTCAGATATCTTTTTTAACATTAGCAGCTTCAAAAGAGCAATTACTAAACTCATTTGGATGTCAAGACAACGGCATGAAGCAGTAAGCTTGCAGTCATGATACGGTAGTTTGGTTTTTTGTCTTGGAGATTTTACCCTGACTTTTTTATTGCTATGAGGAGTATGTATATGCTTGTATGTATACATATACACACACATGTATGTGTGTATACATATATACACCCATATATACATTTATATGCACAAACACATGGCAAGTGCTGGGTATGAATTATACAGTAATATTTGGACCGTAGTACAAATTGTTCCTTGGAGCCTGACCCAGTCAGTCTGTAACTACACTCTAACCTTGTTAATGTTAGTTATTCCAAGGTTTTAGTCAATATTGTTGTATGTTTCCTTTTTCAACCAATATCGTGTGTGTAAATGAGATAAAAAATAAGACAAAGTCTCAAATATCTTTGGGTGAGTTGAAGCCTCCTGAGGATTACTGTCGTATGAAGTATTGTCTGTGAAAAATAAAGTCTTGATTATCTTGCCTGAAAGAGGACTGCTCCAGGGATGAGTCAAGGCATAGGTTGCAGGCTCCAGCATCTGACAGGTCGAGACATGAAAGTCCTTAGGCTTCTGACTCGTATTACATGTAGTCTAAGGGCCAGAAGCCTAAAATGAACCTTTCATCTGTGGGCCAGGTACCAGAGTCATCTTTCTCTGCAAGATTGAAAGGGTGATATTCAAACCAGCAGCTTTGGAGTCACTGTGACCTGCTGGTGTGAAGGAGACTTATCCTGATAGAGCAGTCTCGGCTTTGGAGCAAGTGTACTCTTCTTTCTCCTTTTTACGTTTGGTAGCATCTCATCTTGTGCCTCTTTATTTTCTTTTTCTTGGACAGTAGAGCAGGAATTGGAAAGAATACTTTAAAAAATGATACCTTAAATGGTATCAGGTAAAGACTTGTGGCTTGCAGGGGTCATTTTCCATAATTCATTTTTGTTAGATCTCTCAAATTTGTTTGTGACTTGATATGTAAAATGCCTGTTGATAAGTATCCATTCATTCCTCCAAAGAAACCCAGTTGAGACTATAAAAGCATCTTGCTGCTCATGCTGAGTCCTTGCCCTTTGCTATGGCAAGACTGTTGAGGGCTTCTCAAATGCTTCTGTGATTGAAAAACCCAAGAAATTGGAGCCTATCTGTTTTTTGTCCAAAGGCTGACACAGTGAAGCAATCCAACAGACAAACAGCTTATCTAATAGATAGTTTGAATTGAGTAATCCTAGAATTTTAAACTCTGAATCTGAAATAATGCTTAAAAAACCCAACCTAAAATTGATTAAAAAACCCAGAAGCATAGAATTCAAAGGAGCCTGGTTGTATATATGTTTTCATGAGGAAGATCCTATATGATCATTTCATCTCATCAAGAGGCTACAAGTTCTCCCAAGCCACCAGTGAGACCATGCCTCTGATACAGTCTCATGCAGCTGGATAATACAATTTCCCAGATTTAGGCTCCAAGAAAAGGCACTCTGAATCAGTACATCTACCAAGAAGACCTAATGTAAGGCCAGTCTGCTGAAAGAAATAGTAATATTCTTTAAATGCCTGAGGAGGAGGCAGGTGTCATTTTGTGCATCTCTCTCCACCAAGAGTGTAGGCCTTGATGCCTTCACCTATACACAGATTGTTCCTCCTGTTTCTCAGTTGTCAACTGATAGTTTTTCATATGTGCATGTGAACTGACAAAACAAATTGTTTCTGTTCTGTGAGGACTTATGTGGTTTCAGAATTTGTTCTGTGTTGAACTAGACCATGCCCTCCACTTCTTAACAACCTGTGGTTTACTTTAAGTTGCCAGATCTGCGGCATGATACCTGGAAACACAGTTATCTATAAAGAATTTGAGTGCACTATTTTTTTGTATTATTTTGATTTTTGAAAATAAGATTTTTCAAAAAACAGCCTGGCTTTTCACTGCCTAGAAAAAGCGTCAAATTTTTTATTCCAGCGGAAACGTGGATATAAGATAAGGGCTTGCTAAAGGAGCCTTTCTGCCCTGAGAGTTGAGGCACATGCAAGCCCGTTGTTCCCTATGCTTGCCAGAGAGTCTGTGCAAAATGGGTTGAAATTTTAGGATTTCTAAGTAGAGGAAGCACAGGCCTGTTCCGATCTTTGCAGCTGAGCAGCCTACTCTCCTTATAGTGCATTATCATCTTGCAGTAGGGATCCCCTGGAGTCAGCATTCCTACCTCTCTCAGCCTTAGTGCTGTCTGTATGGTATCTACTGAAAGTTATTGTGCACTAAGCCAAGACGACCTCAGCTGACTATCAGAGCTAAATGGGAAGGTGTTTAACATTGATGATATGAGCATCAGTTGTCTGATATCTCTAATATCAGCAGTGTTGCCTATCTAACAGGTCCAAAGCACCTGGACTTTTGATTAGCTCTGCCCAAGTCATCTGGTACAAATACTTGCACTGAATCGCCACATTCTGTATTCCCACCATAGAATGGGAAAAAAATTGTTAAAAACCGTGTTTATTTGCTTGTAGAAACTTTTTCGGGTATCTCTTTGTGTTGCTACATCTCCCATCTTGAGTTACTCCCTGCATATAAAGATGGATTCTTCTTACGCAGTGTTTCACAATGCTTCCAAATTTCTGCCCAGGGCAGTTTCAGGTTTTCATATGAACCAATCCATTCGTGTCCCAGTTTTCTTACCCAATCTTCATTCTCAGCCCTCAGGGAAATTAAATTTCACACACTTGGATCCAGTTAGGACACTGACATTTTTTTGGTTGCTAAGGGTTTCTTTTGCATCAAGAGCACAGAATTACTTAGGAGAATTCCCAGACTGTCCTTGGCCTTTTTTGACAGTTTGTGAGCAAACCTTGGTGGACCTCCAAGGACATACTATGAATTAGGCAGGATAGCACTGTTTACCTATTTCAGAGCATTAGCAGTTTCTGTTGTCTGTAGACTCTGTCCAGTTTCAGGATAACACACTGGTGGGCCCCTAGGTCAGTTCTGCAGGTCACAACACCATGCTGGAGACTGCTGGTTCAGTGGGAGGTCTATTGTGGTGGCAGCGTTCTGTACTTCACATAGGACTCCCTCTGTAATGTCTCCAGAAGAATGGCGCCATCACGTTTCCTACTCGCCTTGGGTAGTACCTCTCAAACTGCTGCCATGTGATCGTAAATGTTTAAAGAAATAAGTCCAAAGTTTTCTACCTAATGAACATTTGGGTATTTATTTTTTTAAAAGCGAATATGAGCAGAATGGATGTTATTACATCTTTATTTCTGCTCTCCTTACTTGAATTCGTCTTTCTGAGAAGCACATCTCTATCGGTGGCAATGTTTGGTGATCTTTCTAGAGTAGCAACATCAAAGCCCGATGAGATGGTGGTTCTTAAATAATAATGACACTACAGTGGCTGAAGACTACAGAAGGCTTGCACTTGAGAACATAGTGTTGCAAGTTAGAAAGAGCAAGGTTTCCTGAGAGTTTCCGATATTGCTATACACTAGCTCGTCCAACTGTGTTAGTGTGAGTGGACCAGGTTGTAGTTTTCTGATATTTTGCAACATTCCTGGCAGCAGGGAATAGGCAGAAGAAGTTGGCAGAAGCTCAGGTTAATCTTTGTTACCTATCCTGCCTTGCTCATCTGGTTACTCGCCTTTTATATTTAATCATTTGGTTGCTATATGGTCTTGTGGCAAGAGGAAGGGAGGGCTTGGGACAGGAAAGTACATTGATTCTCTTACCGACTGGTACTGTGACCCAGGATAACTGATTTAACTGAGCTTTGGTTGCTTCTTACCAAGTTTGGCAAAAAAGCGATTTGTGTAATGCTTTGGGATGATAGTTGAAAATGTGAAAAATTACTATGGAACACTTTCAGTTGGAGGAGACCTTCACGATCGAGTCCAACCTTTGTCTAGCCCTATCAACACCATTAAACCATGTGCCTCAATGCAACATCTACCCATCTATTAAACATCTCCAGGGATGGCAACTCAGCCACCTCCCTGGGCAGGCTGTCCCAATGCCTGACAACCCTCTCAGTAAAGAAATTCGTCCTAATATCTAACCTGAACGTCCCCCAGTGCACCTTAAGGCCATTTCCCCTTGTCCTA
>NW_009694472.1:0-244 GCF_000703405.1 Apaloderma vittatum
AGAGCCGGGCGGGAGGCGCGACACGAGGGCCAAAAGCCAGCCTTGCCATCTGCCAAGCAGAAGCCACAGAAAAATTTCTCGCAGAAAGATTTCTGCACCTGCACGAGCCTGAGCATCCTCATTCCTGGGCCCGGCTGTTCCCCCTCCTGCCAGAGATCGCGCGTGGGGCTCCGCCAGCGCGAGGAGCTGCCGCCAGCACGAAGCAGAAACTTCCACCGAGGATTAGAGGTGACTTCCGCGCCCG
>NW_009694472.1:282-1272 GCF_000703405.1 Apaloderma vittatum
CCCCAGCACCAGCAGCCTCCGCGGGGCTGGGCAGGGACAGGGGACAGCTCGCACAGATCACAGGCCGGTCACAGAACTGGGCTCCAGCCCAAATTACAGAGAAAAGCTGGGATAAGTCACATTTTTCCCCTGCTCCCCTTGTCATTGCTCCTGCCTCCTTTGCAGATTGTCATCTTCTTGGCCTGGGGACTTCCAGAGAGCACAGAGATCTACATCACAACCAGGGCTTGATCAGTAATTAACAAGTCAAAAGCACTCTGACATCCCTACCCTCACCCAAAGCCTCCTCAGCATCCACCCGACCAGCCGGAGGTTCCTAAGGAGCCCCTGGGGAGGCAGAGGAGGAGGCAGAGGAAGGCTCCTGGCTGGTGAGAGCAGCCCCTCACACCCCTAAAAGGAAGGAGAACAAGGCGACCGCGGAGAGCAGAGCCAGCACCAAACACGCCAGGAAAACCCGAGCAGGATGGGGGGCACAGCCAAGGGCTGGACGCAGAGCAGCGACCACCCCAGGGACCAAGCTCCCTCCCCAGGCTCTGCTGCCGCCCCCTTCCAGCAGCATTTCATCATAACCAGCCCCTCCACCTCACCAGGGAAGCCCAACCCTTCCGCAGAAGACCAGACAAAACCCCTTAAAAAAAAAATTAAAACAAACAAACCAATCAAGTGAAACTTAATTAGCCGGTGCTGGAGGTCTCTGCCTGGTTCCCAGGGAACAAGGACACCGTTTTCTCATTATTTGCAGGATCAGTGTTGCCAACAGATACCGGAGTCGCCGCGCAGCTGGGACAGCTTGGGAAGAAACCTGCTCTGTGAGCAGCGCTGTTTTTAATAATCTCCCCTAATTTCATCAGCTCTGTGAGCCAAAAGAAACAGAATTAGAAGCAGAAAGCCAAGGGGGAGAGGAGGAAAGGCAGGGAAGGCAATGTCGGGATGCGAGCGGGGCCGCTCCGTCGCGGCTGCAGCCCAGCGTGGGAGCCGGGACCCCCGTGA
>NW_009694473.1:0-219 GCF_000703405.1 Apaloderma vittatum
AACTAGAAGGAACAGCAACTCCAGTGTACGACTTCCAGTACGTCCAGGCACAGCCTTGCCCATTCCAGGCCAAACTGGGGCGTTTGCGCTCTTGGAAAGGGCTCCAGTGTCGAGCAAATTCCAGTGTCGTGAAGAATCGACGTGGTACCCGGGGAGAGGAGGGGAAAAAAAAACCCCAAACGGCTTTGACCGGGCCGGGGGGAGACCCCCCCGGGCACC
>NW_009694474.1:0-676 GCF_000703405.1 Apaloderma vittatum
AGGAGGGTCGCTAGGAAACAGCGAGCGGCCCGAAAAGGCGGAATTTCCAACGTGTAAAATGTTCTTAACGGAGCCATTGAGCGAGTGCAATAAGGCGTGAGGGGGAACTAATCTCCCCATTTAAATGTTTGTGGCAATTTTATCTAAATGAATTTTAATGCTAAACGAGGGATAATTCCCTATTTGTAACCCGTTTACTTCTCTTTCCTGTGCCTCTGAAGCTGTCTAACATCGTGCGCTGAACGGTAACAATAAAAATACTGTCAAGGCATATTCTTCATTTGGAATGTGTTATAATTACAGCTGATTAAATGTCTTGGGATATAATAGTGGGTTTAATTTGAAATCTTTCCCCTCTCCTCCCCAAAAAAAAGAAAAAAAAAAAAGAGGAAGGTCTGTGCCCCACTTCTCTGCGAGAAGGGACGCGTGTGCCCTCGCATGCAAGAGGGCGGTTTGTTTTTGTCTTTCAAGAAACATTAAAAAACAACACAACAAAACACAAAAAAAAAAGAAAGAAAAAAAAAAAAGGAAAAAGTGAGCCCCGTTCATTCACGTTTTGGCAGGGAAGTGTCATTATTCCAGGCTCACAAAGCCGGGATGCACAGCCTCTTTGGCGGTACGACGGCCGTTTACACACACACAAAAAAGAGAGAAAATAAAAATTCTAAGTTACAAA
>NW_009694474.1:823-1306 GCF_000703405.1 Apaloderma vittatum
GGGTCTCCCCCGGCGGACCCCCCCGCCGCGCCCCCCCCCTGCAGCATCCCCTGAACAAGAAGCTGCCTTGGGAGGGGTGTGGGGTGGCTGTTGCACGATTTTTCCTTAATTAAGATATTTGGATAATTTTCCTACCCCTCCCAGGAAACTTTTTTCTTTTTTTTTTTTTTTTTTTTCTAATATAGCTGCGGGTACCGCAGCCTGGCCAGGCTGGGTTGGTTGCGATTTAACTCGCTGGCTGCGGTGCAGAAAGTACAGCTGTGCGAGGAAATTGGGTAATGAGGAGAGGACGGCCTGCACCAGCCTCTGCTCGCAGAGGTCCAGCAGCCCCTCGCACCAGCACGTCATTTACTGACAAATATGCATCGCCCAGGCAACGTTTTCCAAGTTTTATTTTCCTCCTTCCTTCATACGGTTCAGTTCCAGAAAGAAATGCCACGTGCCAGCGGCTCCGGTAATTTTGGCTGCGTGTTTGAAAATTAA
>NW_009694474.1:1337-5764 GCF_000703405.1 Apaloderma vittatum
AATTTCGGCTGCGTATTAGAACTGTAATTTGGGGCAGGGGTCAACACTATTTACAAATTTCTGTCTGATAATGCCCTACGATATTACATTTATTAACAGGCAGCCGCTCCCATACCGACAATTTACAGCGCAAAGTTCCAAGAAAGTTTCTTTACGCGCCCTAGCGCGACTTCTCCATCCTTTAAATACTGATACTTAAATAGCAAATAATAGGTACATCTCCTAAACCAGCTGAATTTTGTAGCTGCTTGGCTCCCAATTTGGGATCGAATGGTTACAAATAGTGAAAGGAGGGGGGGGGGCAGGCAACAAATTTTGCAAGCAGTGGAGTCACCATGACAAAAAATAATTTGTTTTTATTTTAGATTCAGATTTCATTACTGCACTCAAACTACTACAACTGGGCTTTGAGTTATTATACAATCCAAACTGTTTCAATCAGAAACTCTAAGACTCAGTGTGCAATGATTATTATTAATAATAATTAGCTCCTTGGTTTCTTGATAGAAAAAGGCTATCAACAAGCATTTGTTTAACCACAACAAAAGTATAATTAGCTTATCCCACTTAGTAAATCTGTATGCATGCCAACTCATACCAAACTGCTACTTTTACAAAAAATTGCAATAATACAGATCATTTTTCCAGTCCTTTTTGCACAAAATTTATTTACAATGTATACATAAATGCTCCATGATGGGACTATGTAGGGGGGGGGAAAAAAAAAAAAAAAAAAAAAGAAAGAATGCACACATGACCGATGTCTTGCCCAGAAAGAAAGTCAACATATTAAAAATAAATCTTCAGTCCATGTTTCGAGCTGCATAAAACAGGAAGTGATGTACAAGGTGGTGGTTGCTGCATGGGGACAGGGATGCTCTGATGTGACAATTAGGCTTCAAATACACTGCCTTTCCGTTTCCATGCTTCCTCCTACCAGTCTCCTTAAGACACTGCCTGCAACAGCTGATTAATCATTGTTGATGACTGCAGTTTTTCCCATCCTTCCCGATTTACATCTGTTCAGGCCAATTCAAATATGGTGAGTAAATGAATTAGACATGCAAATTCACGCCCCAGGCTAGAAAGAGAGAGAAGAGGGAGAGAGACGGGGAGAAAGGGAGAGAGAGGGAAGAAAAGACAGACGGAGAGGGAGGAGGAGAGGGATAGAGAGTGTGCATGGCTGAAATCCTAGGATAGAAGAAAGATTCTTCTGCCTGACATAGTTATTTTAATGCTCTAAAAATCCTGCAAATAAGCCCTTTCTGTCATTTGCAGGATAAGTGTAAGGCTTCTTTTTTTAATGTAAGGAGGCTTCTGGAGGAAGTGAAGAGCTATGGAAACAACACACATAGTGTGGAAAAATTTCACATTTTTTTTAAAAAATCTATAAGAAACAACGTAATATGGATAACAGTATAATAGCATTTTACAATATTTCACTCTTTGTTCTCTTAATGTCTTATATAGGTATTTAGCATGTCCCCAGAAGTTGACTTCGGTTGGTGTTTTCCTGCTTTTCAGGGTCCCTGTGAAGGATCGCAACGTCCCTTGGTCCAAAGGTTGATGCCAAGAACTCCGTAGTCATTGCAGAAAGACAATGTTTGAAAGCTACCGTCGCTGCAGACAACGCGTATTTCCCTTAAGCTACTGAGCATGAATGTCCATCACTTGTCCGCTCGCTGCCGGCTCGCCGGGATGAAGCATTGTGGGGCTTGATGCTGACATGGGCATTCCAGGGTGGGGTGGTCCTCCATGCATCATCATCGCTGGGTGGTGAGGGTGTCCAGGAATGTAGGTATGCATGGGGGGGCCATGACGCAGCTGAGCGGGATGAGGGGGCATCTGGGGTGGGGTATAGCTTGGCTGTCCCATATTCATACCCATTGGACTACCCCGAGACACATAATCCCCTGGCATACTTTGCAGCCCTGCGGAGAGAAAAGAGGTGGCGGTGAGGGACGGCGAGCGACGCCAGGCTGCGAAGCTCCGGGCGCCTCCGCGGGATCCGAACCTACGCGCGGCGATGGCAACGATTCCCAGACACACCCCTACGCCAAAAAAAATCCACAAAAATATCCCTCAAGAACATCGTCCTCCTTCCAAATTGGGAGTTGAGGGAGATAAAACCGCTTTCTGCTTTTATGGTTAGGAACATAGGTTGGAGATGCTTCCGACGTGGACTTAACGTCACGGGGGGGTGGTGGGATCAAGCCAGGGAAGCCTCCGGGTGGGCTCCATCCCCCATGGCCGTGCTCCAAGCTACCCGCCTCGGCCTCCACGCTTGGAAAAGCGCGCTGGGCGCGCGAGGCGGGGAATCCGTCGCAGTTAAACGAGGAGAGACGGCTTAAATCGGGTGTGGAGGTTTAGCAACAGTTATTTATTTAGCTCTCGATCGCTGTCCCAAGTATTTGCGCCGTTCAGACGCTGTTCAGCAAGCACATACGTCGCTGAACAAAGGCCTCAGACGAAGCCAAAATCGATAGGATTACTAAGGATGATAAGTCCAATCTGTCTTTTTAAACACACTAAAAATACACATATATATATATATATAATCAATAACAGTTATCAATTAATTCTTTCCCCCTGCCCACTTCTGCCCGGCAAAATCAGACGGGCAACTCAGCCAAGCTTTCAGCGGGTTTGGGAGAACAATAAGAAAAAAATTGGACCTAAAACAATAAAACCTCCTGCTTTCCGTGGGCCTCTGCCTTCTGCTTGGATTGCTGGAGCTGATGGGAACTGACAGGTGTATTGTTTCGGAGAGCTATAAGCTCCATAATCATCAAGGGTGAAAGGCATACGCTATTGCTAAGTAGGTTCAATTGGCTTTAGTTCTAAGTAAGAGCTCGCTGTGAATGCGCCGAACACCTTGGAATCAGGTCTCAAGGCTCTAGCAATGAATAGCTGCTTAATCTAGCCTAAAGGAACAGTTTTGAACTAATGAAAATTGCTTATAAAATATACTGTACTCACAGCTCTTTAATCAAAAAAGATGATAATATTTTTTGTAATAACCTATTAATTTAATTGGTCACGAAGCATAAAATACATCATTTAAATTTAATTGACCCAGAAACTAAGAAACAATATTTAAATTAACTAAGCTAGAAATTTCCATGATGAGGTAATAAGGCTGTTGCATTCCCAAGCTCGGAGGAATGTTTTCACAGCTAATTGTTAAAACTTAGTTTTGACTCATGCCCAGAGAAGACGACTACGACGTACGCTTGGCCTGGAAAACTTCAAACCCTACGTTAATATAGGCTGGGGGTGCAACACAGCCACCGAAATAACTGCTTTTAACTCCAGAAAGAGAGCAAGAGGAACAGAATCATGCACCATTTAAAGACGGTACCGGTGCTTTGGTGTTTCAAACCTCTTTACTCTTTTTTTTTTTTTTTTCAAAAAAACCCCAAACCAAATTAGTATAATGTATTTTTCCCCGCAAAAAAAAGACAAGAGGGGGAAAAAAAAAATCTGGGACAGTTTTTTCTAGGCTTTCTTCGCAAGGCCTGCCACTGAAGATTGCATTAATGATCTCTATTTTTGTATACTGAATAAGTCAAATCCATTTGTCACACTGCAAGTGATGGCATACTTAATTTGGATATAGTCAATTAGCCTGGGCTAAGCTCCATAGCCTGCTGCGCACACCTCTATTTTGTATTCTCTCTTTTTCCTTTGCCACACGTAATCCCATTATGACGGACAGACAAAGAGAAATAAACTTGAAAAAAAAACCTAGAAAAATAAAAATCAAAGTTTCGTCCATCGCCTTCCACAACACAACTAAGTGAAGCCGCCGTTTGTTTATGTGGGTTTTTTTTTATTTTTTTTTTTCTTCCACCTACGAGAAGTCTCTGTTTGGCTTTTTTTGGTGTCTTGCAGGTTAGCGGGAGAAATGTAACTCATGCATCAACTGCGGTTAGACAGATTTATGACACTTTGGGGACATGCTCTTTCCTCTCCCTGCGCTGCTGCAGACCGCTTACATTTTGCAAATCAGTCTGTTGCCAAGACGACGGGCTCCCCCACCTCCCCGGCTGCTTCTTGTTTTGTCATGTGCTCAGGGATGGATAATAGCATCAATGTATGGCGGCGTCGAGCTACGGCGGCGGCGGCGTCAGCGTCCGCGCACGCGCGTGCACGGGGAGAGTTGGGGAGCTTGGGAACCGCAGGGAGAGAAACCCGAAGGAGCCCAGGCGGAGGATGGATGGATGGATGGAAAGGAAGGAACAAGCATGAGGCTATGGGCAGGGAGAACATAAGGAAACGCAAGGAGACAAATATCCCTCGGACGAAGCGAGAACAAAGACCCCGTTGGTACTTACTTCCCCCTGGCTTTGCCATTGGTTACCTAGGTGAAGGTTACATGTAGTGCCACTGCCCCTCCATGCCCATATTCATGCCCATTCCACTCA
>NW_009694475.1:0-633 GCF_000703405.1 Apaloderma vittatum
CCGCGCTTCCCAGCCAGGCCGCGGGACCTCCTCCCCGCACGGCTGGACAAGCCACTCAGCCGGCCAGTACGGCCAATGCCAGGGTGTGAAAATGACAGCGGTTTACTGCAGAAACAGAAGATGGGTCTCTTCCCGTTGCCCCACCAGCTCCCACCAGCCTGGCAGATCCGCCTCGGGGGCTGCCCCCTGGACTGACCCCGGAGGAGACTTCCCTGCTCGTTCAGAGAGACCGATGCCACCGGCGGGCTCTGGTCACAACCCCTCCTGGCTGTGGAGGAGGTTTTTTTTGTGGCCAGTATGACCTGAGCCCGCCAAAGAGAAGGTACAAGCCAGAGGCTGTGCCGTTCCGAGGGCACAGCGGTCGTCCCATTTAATGTATTTGCAGATATAAACAGAAAACACGAGCCAGGCCTGGTCTTGTGGGTGAATTTCCCACAGAGACAACACAGTGATTTTTAAAGAAAAAAAACGCAAGGAAAAAAGGTTATTTGATTGGACCCAATCCTAAACTGCTCATCATGATTTCTCCTCATATTTATAGAGCTCACACACCATGAACAACACACATCAGTGCACAATCCAGTAAAACCCTGCTAGCGCTGAGCGCTGGCAACCCTCCTGGCTGCAGCTGCA
>NW_009694475.1:686-1006 GCF_000703405.1 Apaloderma vittatum
GGACGGAGCTGCCCTGGTAACACCTCACCCAGGGGTGCTCCCCCGCGGGTGCTGCCATCCCAGCACCGAGCATGGCACAGGGAGCAGCAGCATCCCATCGCCAGGAGCACCGGGCAGCCGAGGAGCACAGACTCTGCGCGTTACTGGGTCAGCGACCATTAATTTACAGCTCTGTGAACACAACACTAAATGAGATGGCAGACAAACCCTTTCGGATCCAGGCACAACCCGCCCCGCGATGCCCTGCAGTGTCCCGTCACAAGGCCTGGCATTCCAGGAAGAATGAAAATTGAGTAAAAAAAATTACTGAAGCACAAGAA
>NW_009694476.1:0-7115 GCF_000703405.1 Apaloderma vittatum
CCTGCAAAACTGACCGGAATTTCTGAACGTCTCGGGTACGAACAGGTTACTATTGCCCCACAAAAAGGGCTGTGAAATCTCTCGCCGAGAGTGTCAAAGCAGTGACGTGGTCACAACACCAAGCTTTTAAGAAGAGAAATGAAATCTGGTCCTGATGTCCCAATCTGCAGAGACCCACCCTTGCCACAATCCCGAGCATAATGATCATCACTGTTTTCCCCTGGTTTGGAACCATTTCTTCCACCGAAGGCTCATCCATCCTCGTCCCGCACGTCCCCTAGCCAACACACGACCAGAAGTGAACTTGTGCAGCTGTGAGATCCTCTCCTGAAAACCCCTGAGCAGCACAGAACAGGCTTGTGCAGGGATGGAAGGAGGTTAATGTGTTTCTGAGATTGCACTTAACTATTTCACGGGGATCGGAAAGTTAATTCCTACGGGTGCAAACTACAAGTGGTGCAAAATTCTCCTTTCCGTCGTCATTTTTTTCATTTGCACTTCAACTCTCCTGGCTGCCTGTTCAACAAGAAAAGCCTTTCCCAGGATCAAACCACACCAAATTTAATGGCAAACCTGCCTGAAACACAGGAGAAGGACCGAGAAGAGGCACGGAGCTTAGGAACTGACTCGGAAAACCAGAACTCGTGGCGTGCCATCGCTGCAGCTAGCGAAGAGAGAAATCGCTGTGAATGCACACCTCTCGTCCAGCTCGTAACCCCAACACTCACAATCTAAAAGGGGCACCTGGTTCACAGGCACCTTCGCAGACTGTACATTGCAAAAATCCTTCAGAATTCTGAGGCTAAATAGCTGCCGCTGCATCATCGTCCTTTAACTCCTTTACCTCTGCTGTTTGTTCTCAGAACAAAGTAGCTTCTAGTATATAAAAACACGTCTGTTACAGTCTTTAAAGAAATATAGTGCAAGCTTCATTAACGATTAGGGAAAAGTTGGATTCTGCTGGAGTCACATTAATTTCATCAAACATTTCATTATAATAATTAACTTCATCTTGCAGTCATGCTACTTATGGTCTGAATTAATTAAAACAACTGCTGTGTTTCCTTTCCTTTTTTTATTTGTTGTGCTCCAAAAAGGATCAGATTTACTAATGCTTCAGAACATTTACATTCATAAATCATTTATGTTCACCATTTACATAAGAATTCCACATGCTATCATTTCTTATTTCTCACAGCAAAAGGGGCACCTCTCCGAGATACCAGTCAGTTCTATTTAACACAAAACAGTTAATGACACAATGAGGGTTTGGGTGGTGCTCTCACAGGTGATCGAAAATACCACATTTCTTGATTTTTATCGAATTTATTCTAGGCATGGGGCACCAAAGAAAGAAGAAAAAAAAAAGGAAAGTAAAAAAACCCAGAGGAATCCTGTGACTCTGCCCTGTGACTGCTTCTGTGGATGTGAACTCAGAGCCACAGAAAGCAGCTCTGGCTCTAACATTTGGCAGCATCCAACCAAGCAATTTAGTGCAATTACTGGAAGTATTGGTAACGCAGACCCGCAACACACAACCGCTCCGAGCACAAAGTCATCAAGGCTGTACGTCCTCTCTCCGAGAAAAAGTCGTCCGGAGGCACAGACAGCAGGGAGACAACGTGGGAATTGTTTCACTGTTCCCAAGAGCCGGGCGGTGGAAGGAGATGAAAGGCAACAAGTGAGAAAAGCACGTCCGAGCATTATCTCGGTGTTTAGGTCCCTTCGGCAGACACGGCACTGTTTACCTGCGGCGTGAGGTACGTCTGCTGTTCAGCACAGCTGCCTTTGCACTTGAGGCAGAAAATGGCACCAGCGAGCCGAGGCAGCGGCCGCCGGGTTTACCCAAAGATCAACCCCCCCTGGCTGTGCCGGGGCAGCAGAAGGGACAAGGGACGGACAAAGACAGAGCCACGAGGCCGTTGTGTCCCGTTCTCGCCGTGCCCATGGCTGCCCGTACCAGCGAGCTGAGGTGATGCCGAGGGAGCATTCCTGGCTCCTCCGGGAGCCCACGCGGAGAAGTTTGGCCTCGTGCGTTTCTGCGCAGACCGGGGCTGCGCGTTTTGCTTTTGTTCAGGTGATTTCCTCCTTTGGAATTGCCTTCCCTTTGTTTCAGCTAAGCCATGTTGCTTTTTATATCCTCTTTTCAAGGCACTGTATTACATGCTTAGGAATCCCACACAAAGTCACCGAAATTGTGTGTCTAATACATATAAAATATCTCTAATTCACACACACATGTAAGATGGGCTTATTAAACAGAGGCCTGATTTTTTCCATCAGTGTAGCTCCTCTCTTTTTTTTCTGCCCAATCACTAAATAGGACTGGGTTTTAGCTCAAACCCAGGACATTATGTAACACAAACAAAAGCAGCAGCTATCATCCTGAAAGCAAGCTCACAGCTATTATACTTATTGCATATATTTTGTTTAATCTTACAGTCTCCTGACTCAAAACAGCTAAACTGCTGTGGTATTTGCCCCACGAAGGCAGCAGTAGCAATCCGAGAAAATAAGAGAAGTAATGTGTCATTTCCCACATGCATTTAGCAAATCATATCACTTTTCTACCATTCTTTCCTGGTCCTCCCTCAGAACACAATTATCTCGGTCAATCAAAGATCTTCTATTCTTTTCAAATACCTATCAAGTAAGAATAAACAAAAAGAAAACTGGCTAATGATGTCTTAAATGTGAAAGTTGGTTTCGCGTTTGAAAAATAGTTAAGGAAGTGTCTCAGCTAATCTCTTTCTAAATAGCAACATTTTAATCTGTAAATTGAAAAAAAAAAACAACAATATTCAGAGGTCCAGATTCTGCTGTCAATTACCTCACTAAGAATCCAGGGAAATTCTCTGTCCATTCCTGGGAATGTTCCCAAGTTACAGGAGCGTAAAGAAGAACAGAAAGTGGTCTGGGGAGGTGGGGGGGGTGTGTGGTGTGTGCAAAGAACCGTCTCTTCATGTTTATTTTTTACTAGAAAAGCAGACTTTTTGGATTAAAAACTTGTAATCACAATGTTGCTTAGTTATTTAGTGGGTAACTTTTTATTGCAAAAGCTTTTCTTTTCTTTTACGAACAAACCCCAAATCGTTGCCAAACGGGGAAGATAAAGCCTTTCTCCCTGCGTTTCGAGAACCCGGAATGGAAAAGCATGTACCCTGCTAGCAAACGAGGAATGAAATGAAGGTAAATCCAGCAGCAGTAGGAGTCAGCACTAGGTACAAATCAGCAACCGTTAGCCACTCCGAAAATTCATGCCATGTTTCTGGCTTTAGGAGTCACTCTTGTAAGGGCCTGAGATCAACCCGAGGGCTCTACCCTCCAAGCAGGTCTGACCACAGGAGCTTTGGTATCGACTGGTCCAGTGGTCCTCAGGACCAGGCTGAAGAACTTTGATTTTGCCATCTAGCAATTTTATTTTGAGTGCCTAAGAGCTCAAACACAGAGGTTTGTTCAAATACAGGGCTGCTGGGGATTCGCTGCGTTTGATGAAAGCACACTGAATCACAGAACCACAGAACGTGTTGGGCTGAAAGGGACCTTTAAAGGTCACCTTGCCCGTCCCCCCTGCCAACCTTCATCCCACCCGGATGGACCGTTCGACATTCTTCTGTTCATATTTGCATCTCACTCTCTAAGTTTTCATGACCAAATACACTCAGAGCCATCTATATCCTTTGAAACTTCACAATCCAGAAGAATTGTTCTGAGTTTCAACACAAGAAGTAAACACCAACTAACGCCAGAACCTCTTCAGGAGAGAAACACTGAGACTTGGGTTTGTGTAGCTGCGGTGTGGGAACGAATTGGAAATTCCAGAATGAATGTGGTTACATTGTCTCCCCTATAAGTAATAACACAAAAATCCACAACAATTTTAACGTGCTGCTGATTGCTCCCAGATACTGCTGCCTTTCACAGGAGTCCATGGGCTATCGTAATCAATAGCTTAGGAAATAGTATATCCTTACTCTGACTTTACTCCTCCCCCCTCAAAGCATCCAGTGCCTCTAGTTATCAATCACCATCATCTGCTGCTTCTTACACTGGATTTTTGCATTCCCACCAGCTGGCCTGACCTAAGACTCTTCAATCTTCTGTGGAAGAAGGCTGAGGAGGAGAAAACATTTGGCTTTGCTACTGTTTCATTGCATTCTGCACCTTTTTATTTTCTTCCTCCTGAAGAAGCATTTGGTTGCTACTCAGCCCCTTTTAATGTGACTTGGTAGATTTTTTTATTAAGAACTTGTGGAAGAGTGGTCATTACAGAGAAAAAAATAAAGAAAGGGAGATGAGTGTGTGTGATAAACAGCTGCTCTTTCCAATCAGATTGCTGTGTGCACTAAAAATATGCACAACCAGAAATCTCCAGATGAGGGACAAGGACAGAAGGACACACAGTGGCCTGGGCTTAGAATAAAATGAGACACAGCCTTCAGGTTGCTGGCCAATTTTGTGTGTGTGTGTAGTCCTTAATCTCAGCATGCATAAGGACCCAGGGAAAGCCAGCAGTGTACACACTAACCTTTAAAAAAGATGAAATGTGTATTCATGTAAAAACACCTGTATGAACTCAGTTTCTTTCCCCAGCCTAATACTCTAATACTTTTTTAAGAAACCCAAATTCAAAATACTTGTTTTTTTCTCTACTGCTGCTGCCGGTAAAAAATTCTCAGTAACAGATTCACCACCCTTTTGCAAGGATGAGTGCTGGGAGAAAAGCCCCTGCACAGAGCGCTGGGCAGAAGCGAACAGACCTCGCTGGCTAAAGCCACAGCTCCGTGCCAAGCGCTGGAAAGCGCCAGAGCGCGTCTGCATTGCACTGGTCCTGCTGCATCTTTCGGGAGTCCCCAAAGGTGTCCCTCAGCCAAACGGCTCGTGCTCAGACAAGCCGTAGGGTGCAGAAAAGGGGAGCTGGGACAGTCAGAGGCTCCTGCAAACCAGCATTTTCTGTGCAGAATGAAGGATGGGAAAAGCCTTGAGTTACCAGTGAGGGGAAGTGTAACGGCTCCCATGACATTTGTCCCGTGGTTCTGGGAAAGGGAGGCACGGGAGCAGTCCTGGGCATGTCAGAGAAAGCTCCGAGCAGCTCGTGGTGCAAGACAAGTTGTTGACAAATGTTGGCTCTTGGTTTGAAGGCTCCTTGTTCCAAGAGCCCTTGCGAGCAGTGGTGAGTGGGCACTGAAGCAATCAGCAGCTCATTTTCACTAAGCAGGATGAAATTTGGAGCTTTGCGCCTCAATCTCTCCTAGATTGCTTGAACCATGAACATTTGGGATATTTCTGCAGTATTTCTTTTCTGCATCCAAAGTCAAGTTATTTAAAAGCATTTTAAAACAGGAACTAAGGTCACAGTTTGGGTCACCATGAGCTGTTCTCAGTACTTCAGATTCACTCCAGCTTCCCTGTCAGCTACAGCTTTTGAAATGCTTTTGTTCAAAGTGTATTTTTCCATCCTCAGCTCCCTTTCTGTGTGCATCCAAATATGCCTCTTGTTTGCTAATCGGTACGAACATTAAGACTGCAGTTCTTAATGCATATTTGAATTGTACTCGATTTGAGGTTTGTGAAACTTGCAACTTGCACTGCACACCTTGAATCCATTTTTGGGTTTAAGCTTCAAAGGACTTTACAAACGTTAGCTAACGTTATCAAAACCCTACTCATCCCAAGTCATATCCCCCCTGCCCAGAGACTAGACGCTGTCCCCCAGCCCACCCACCCCAGCACCCGCGGGAGAAGGGAGGTGAGAGCAGCACCCCAGGAGTTCCCCAGGTCCTCACCTGGTCGCTGACGTGGCACACGGCGAGGTTCTGCTCATCGCAGGAGCAGGCCACGCGGATGTACTTCAGCCAGTTCCCCGCACCGCTCGGGCTGGCGTCGATGCAGAACTTCTCGCTGCCCAGGTCGTCAGCGACCTGCAGAGAAGAAACACACGGGTCACCAGGCAGCAAGGGACAGCCACAGAAAGAAGGAAGGAGAATGATCTGCAGTGTGGGGTTCCAATGAAGAAACAGAAGAGAGAAAGCTGGATGGTACAGGTGATTAATACACTACAAGACCAAACACAGCTTTTAGCTGTGCTCTGAAGTTCCCGGCTGGCAGAACCTCCAAGGACATCCAGCAGAGCTGTCCTTCAGTGACAGGCTCAGGTTTCCAATGGTTGTAGAGACAAACACACAGCTCCGGTGTCCACGCTGGATTAAGTAATCAAAGCAGATAACTTCTGCAAACTATATTGATTTTAATGACAAGGTCTTTAAACTGCTGCATCTTCACCCTATTTTATCCTTTCATGCAGGGTCATTTTTCATTTTAAATAAAGAATTACATTCCTTTTTTTTTGAGTAAACTCCCAAAATAGGTGCTGTGAAATTTTATTTTAAAAAGCCTTATACAAAATGGTGCTTTCATTTGTGTAACTCCAACACTAGAAATTCACTGGCACTGGAGGATCCGTGTGGCTGATGGTGGAGTAAAATTTGACTAATGTGCAAAAGTGGAATCCTTCCAAATAAAGCTCCTCAAAACCTTAACAATCCAGGTGTGAAGGAAAAGGGTTAACTAAAGGGATGTGGTCTAAAGAAAGCCGCTCTTCTACTCTCTTCTTAAGACAGTGAAGTAAGTTTGATGACAGAGGAACAGAAAAGATGCTCAGCATTCCATAGCAACATTTGGGACGATCCATTTTGCAACTCGCTCACAAAAGCACATGTTAAAAATCACACAGGACACCCCCAAAATGAGGAAAAGCCCTTTGAGCCCTACGTATGGCAAGAGCGAATTCTGCTCTTAAGTGGGCCTCCTTATTACAGAAACTCCTTTTTTCCTAGACTTAGATTTCCCTCTACCCCTACCAGACCTTGTGTCATTGCAAATTACTTCAGTCATCAAAAGCTCTTAACATGCTTTTACTAGCAATTAATTCTCTCAAAATCTCATGGGATACGATAATACTTTCCCATCTATTTCAAGACAGAGGAAAAAAAAAAGAAAAGGTAGGAACAAAGGAGAGGAAAAATTAAAACACAGCGATGACAGCAACAAATCAAGTATGAGGTCAGGCTGAGAAATCCCGGAGCGATGCCGTCAGGCGAGCCCCTTGCTCCCGG
>NW_009694477.1:0-8660 GCF_000703405.1 Apaloderma vittatum
GACTAGATGATCTCTAAGGTGCCTTCCAGCTTAGGCAATTCTGTGATTCGTTATCAGAAACTCTCAATATAGAAGTTGCTGGGGTGTTTTGTTTTGTTTGGTTGTGGGTGTTTTTTTTAAATTTCTGTTCTCGTTCTCCCTTTGAACTTGTTTTTTGCCCTTATCTTCTTTTCCTTCGTACTAACATGCATTTGTACAGCAAAAAAAGAACCTGTTATGATACGAATTCATTAGGCATCATACTCTATGAAAATATAACTTTCTTCATGGCTGTGTATAAAATAAACAGGCAACAGAACACATAAAAAGGAAAGTTTTAATGTTGTTCATGAAGATTCCATCCTGAGAGGGGTGAATCAGTGCAGCTCCACAGAAGTTAGTGGAGTTTTGCTGCCCATGTACTTCTGAATGAAGTTTATTTCCTCTAGCAGTAGGCGTTACAGACTGATCTATTTTATTGCCTTCACCATATTATCAAGTTG
Organism: Apaloderma vittatum; assembly: GCF_000703405.1. Taxonomy (NCBI): domain Eukaryota; kingdom Metazoa; phylum Chordata; class Aves; order Trogoniformes; family Trogonidae; genus Apaloderma; species Apaloderma vittatum. Next base: position 483 of record NW_009694477.1, read on the forward strand.
TCTCCCTGATAAATTAATAATGTGGTTTTTAAAGAGCTAATTGATGTTACTGTACAAGAGCCACAATTTAATTAGGAATATTGTAATTGCTTCAAGAAAAATTCTAGTTCGTGTATTTAAAAAGTTAAGAACTATTGTACTTATCAGTTATGAACTTCAAGGTTATATATTGTTTATTCTATTTGAACTGTGTGTTTTTTAAAACACATACTACTTCTTTTTTCCCTGGTTGTATATTTCTTTCTTCTTGTTCCTCCTCCCTTTTTCTTGAAGTATTTTTGGTTTTATATTGAGGCATCCTCTGCTAGAGAGTGAGATGAAGGTTGATATTGTTGCCCTCAGTGTCTTGAAAAAAACATAAAAACAAATCAGAAACGCTGTTTTGGGTTTTAAGGCCCTCATTGCAAAAAATATGTTCACCAACACAACTTAGAAGTTTAATATAGATGGAAGACTCACGCTTAACAAGCATTTAAGTGCTCAAAGTGACCTGTCAGGATCCAGCTTCCACCCGTGTATTGTGAGTCCTCCAGATTAACACCTCTGTCTGCTTCCTAAATGTGACCTCCCCTGTTAACATACCAGGTGTTCCCTGGTCTAACTTCAGAGCAGATAGCTCTTAAAAATAGCTTATACTATCATGCAGAGGGAGTAATTTACTACGGTCACTTACTGTAGTGTGTAAGTGTCAAGGGAAAGGGGAAACATCTTTTGTTTAATTTTGCATTGACATCCATGGTGGCTGCCCTAAGGAAACCCAGCCCCGCTGTAGACTTCCCCGGCCTTACCGAACTGCAGTCCTGTTGGGCAGAACAATGCTTTATAGTGGAGCTTCCCAGCAGGCTCCGCGGTCTGATTAAAATGTTACTGCTGCTCTCTGTGTTATAACATAAGTTGGGGAATTCCCCCTTGGTCAGAGTGCCAGGAGCTTCTGCAAATTGTTCTTGACAAGTGGCCCATAGGAATCGTTCAGCCCAAATAATCGGAAATGGCAACTTCTGGGTGATTTTGGAGTGCTTCCCAACAGAATTATTTTGGCTGGACAAAATACAGAATCGGTAGCTTTACTCTGCGTGTGCTGCAGTGTAGCTTTTTTTGTGACAAAGAGGTGCAGAGCCTTTTTTCTGCAAATTAGAAGGGACAGGAGGAGCTTCGGTTTTCCCTTGTAATGAACAATGCTAACTAGACACACAGTCAGAATTTCAATGTGCTGGGACAATGCAACTTACACCCAAATCTATTCATGGCTTCAGTGCTTGTGATGAGACCTGGGGACTGGAACTGGCTGCCTTAATATCACCACATGTAAAATGAACTTCCTTGAAATTGTGCTTTCAATAACACAGTAGAATTAAAGCAATTAAATATTCATTTCCTTATTGTTGGAATGCTTCATGGATTAGTGCATCTGGGAGTTTGGGGAAAAGGTCTTCTCTTTCAAAGAAAATTGTAAGAAAAAGAGGAGAATAAAAGAGGTTTGGATGTCAGCTGGTCTATGACTAATTCCTAGTGTAGCATTGTCACACCAGTGCTATCCAATGTCATTTATGTCATCCTTACCAGTAGTTTCAGAAGGGATGGGGGGAAAAAAAAACAACAACAACAAAAAAAAGGAATTAGCACAGGGAATGAACTGTATTCTTGACCTTATAAAAAGAGAGGAAGAGGCAATTTCTCAAGGAAGGGAAAGAAAGGGTAAGATGTTGAATGACAGAGGCTTAAAAGGAGCTGCTGATATGTAGATATATAGGGTATCAAAGGAGAAAAAAAGAGGATGAAGAGCAAAATAAGCATTAATAAAGTTATCAGTTAAATCAAATGTTCTAGAAAATGTCACTTTCTGACACCAACCTGGTTTTAGGACTGACAGTAGGATAGTCTTGACATTTAATGTTTGTTATATGTAAATCCTTTACAAATTGTCATAGAAAATAGCCATTTTCTCTTGATTATGAGTTGCAGATTGCTGTAGTACAGCCTGTAACAAAAGTCCATGCTTCTTCTGTTGCACCACCTGATATAAGGGGTACAATGATTAACACGTATTAAAAGGAAAACAACTCATACTGTCAAGTCAAAAGCAGCTCAGGGTTGGTAGAGGCAGAAGGCCATCTTCCAGGTCCTTCCTCAGGTTACCAGTAGCGTATTCCTGTAAGAAGTGCTCATTACAAGGAGGAGTGGTAACACCCTGCAAAAGGTAGATGTAGCACTGCCAAACCGTGTTTTCTCTGGAATGCAAAAGAATTGCCGTCAGAGGTGTGACTGCCAAGAAGTAGGAGGCATCGCAATGATACCCATTGATATCCACTTAGCTTGGGAGGGCACATGGAGTCATAACATGATTTGGACACTCAAAATGAGTATTATTGTTTCTGAACAGCATGGGTTGATGTGGCAAAACTTCTCTGCTCTTGATAGGTAAAGTAGATTGAAATGAGTGTTTGTGGGCCCCCATGTGAGCAGGAGTGCCAACTGACTGCCCCCAAGATGTATTTTGAGGTTATACTTAATCTCCAGGGTTTTCAATTCAGCACTTTGGGGCACTACTACTTATTTTTTGTTCTTTTAACATGGCAATCAGTACTTTGTGAAGGTATCTTCTCAGCAATCAAGCACGCTGCGCTTGATTATTTTGTACCTGCTGACTCAGTCTAAATGACATTGCCCAGAACTCGGCTCCATTACTTCCATACGTGGATGCATAGATGATTTAGGCTAACCCTCCTCCTGAAGCAATAACCCTTGAAGTTAGTGCTGTTATCTCCACTCACTGTCTTGGCTTGACCCATTTGGGCTTTTTCTTTCCGTTTGCAGAATTTTGGAAGACAGTTCTTTTTTGTCACGGCGGGTAGATTTGACTGTGTTGCACTAGCAACAGACACTGTATGAGTGTGTTGTTATTTCAGGTACTGTCTCTGGAGAGTCACTTTGCCTGGGAGTGCTGGGGGCCGTCATCATTTTTCACCTAGCAGCTCATTACACCGCTCAGCAGGTTGTGAGCTCTGAAGAGTTAACAGCAAGTCAGTGGCGATGCTGTAATCCTCCAGGACTGATTTGACTGTGTTGCACTAGCAACAGACACTGTATGAGTGTGTTGTTATTTCAGGTACTGTCTCTGGAGAGTCACTTTGCCTGGGAGTGCTGGGGGCCGTCATCATTTTTCACCTAGCAGCTCATTACACCGCTCAGCAGGTTGTGAGCTCTGAAGAGTTAACAGCAAGTCAGTGGCGATGCTGTAATCCTCCAGGACTGCCAGCACGCTGCACTGTTGTTGTGTCGGATCAGGGGGGTTGGAATGAAGCTGTGCTGGCTCCAGCAGCTGCCTCAGTCATGTCTGGCATTTTGGGTCTCCGCTCCCAACAACATGGCTGATGCAGCAGGTAAAACGAAGGACTCCCATACCGGGCACGAAACTCCATTCTTTCATGGCCCACCGTCGTCAGAAAAGGCAGGGCCTCTCAGACAGAGCCGTCACCTCCTCAGAAAATGAACACGGTGTGTCAGGAACGCGTGCCCTTGTTGGGGGGAAAAGCAAAAACCTCAGTTTGACAAAGAAAATAATGGTGAAAACAATGTGGATAAACCTGACTGCCCTCTGCCCTACTTCTCCTCTGCTGTAAGCAATTAATTCTCCAGCAAAATAACCAGAGGGAGCAGTTTTTCCACAACATTGCTATTTTCTAAAATCTGCATTGGCTTCGTCCTTACATTGACATTGCAACCATCTGGTACAAACGGTTTGATATGAAGTGGGGCAAATCCACCCTTTAGCTTCTAAAGAGGTACTCTTAGTGAACCATGCTAGTTTTCCCTTTTATTTTTAAAAAGACTATATGCTTTAAATTGGGGAGAGCTAAAGTGATTTGGAAATGTCAGAGATGGACTTCACTGCAGCTCCATTTGCTGGCAGGTATTTTAATGGTTCCTGTTTCACTTGTTTTTAAAACATCTGACATACGTAGTCATATAAAACCTTGCAAGGTTAAAAAGGAAAAGAAAAAAAACCCCTACAATTGTTGGTATCTTCTGGGTTGAGAACCAAGACACTGAAATGGGTAAATCCAAAGTCATGAAAGCATCTGTGGCTGGGTTGTCGCCCTAATCTCAGGATTCTACACCTGCCTCTCCCAAGCTACTGCAACCCATGATAGGAAAAGCTGCATTTTCCTCATAACATAGGTGGGCTTTGTCCTTTGTGAACCTCTGTTGCACAGAATATACTCAGCTTTGTTATAATCACCGAGTGAGGCATGCACTGGGCCAAGGGCAAAGCTGAGACAGCGACCTATATATTCTGGGATTCCTCATTCGCATGTAACGAGCCAAAGCATTTGCTGGCGTCTCAGAGAAAGCGGTCTGGTGCGAAGTGTCCCACTGGGATCCCTTCCTCTGGGAGGCTCAGTAAAGGAGATGGGAAACTTCTGCCACGTCTTCCAGTCTTCCTGAGAGATAGAAAGAAAAAAACCACAAAAATAGTCCTTCTAGATGAGAGTGAAAGGCCAGCTTTTAGCCTGTTAGAGGGGCTGGTAATGAATGTTTAGGGAAACATAATAAGGAAGGTAAATATGCTCTTCCTGTGGTATACCTTTCTATCTTCTAACAATAGGTGATGAGGGATTTTTAGATTTGTGGCTTACATCTAGACCGTCACATTTAAGAGGGCTCAGTAGACTTCTATGAATTGGTCTCGTTCTTTTTAATCATTTTTTCATTTTGACCTCCACAACAGCCTGTGTCAATGAGTCCCACTGCTTCATCCTGCAGTCCGTGGAAAAACACTTCCCTTCGTGATTTTTTTAATTCTGAGGCTTGATCATCTCCACTGGGAAATTGCACTTGCTTCCTTCTTTTTCTGAGAAACAATGCATGGTTGTTCTGCTCACCACCCTAGATATTTTAATTATCTGTTAATCTCCCTGGGTTGTGTTTTCTCTGAACTGAAGGGCCTCAGTCTCTGTCTGACGGAAACCTTTCAACGTTTTGATCATCCTCTCTGCCTTCCACTGTTACGTTCTAGTTCTGCTAGAATATTTATGGGTTAGAATGATCAGGATTACATTCGCTATTCAGCCTGTGGGTGCACCATAGATTCACATAGTGGCGTAAAGCTGCTTTCTGTTACATTCTTTACTCCCTGGTTTATCTTTCTGACTAATGCTAGGGTTTCACATGAGATTTTTCTTAGAAATCATAGATACTCACAGAGAAAGGAGGAAGAAGGTTTCCCATGATCTGTACTCCCTGAAGACAAACCAAACTCATTTTAACATGGGAAGAAAATATCAGTATGTTTTTCATGTCTTTAGGCCTTTCAGTGCTGGCTGAAGGCAGCTAACCCTCCCCTCATCCCAAGATTTGGAGAGGCACCATGGAGTGAGGGATACTGCAGATCAAGAAACCTACACTTGGGAAAAGCAGGTGAAACTACTGGTGTTACAGAAAAAAATAGACTAGCTCTGGAGTAGAGAGACAGGAGCAGAGGAGCTCTGGGTTCTTTGTCTCATTTGGAAGGAAAAGCAACTGGTTTAGGTCACAGCACTTTACAAGGTGAGATTGGGCAGGGATTGAATAGATTACAGGGCTGTGGTATTGCAAAAGCAAGGGCAGGTGTATTGGTAGTTTATCTGATACTGCTTGTGAACAAGAATTGGGACATTCTTCAGCAGCACACAACAAATTTGCATTCTTTTTGGCTGACTGGAAGCTTAACTTATTAACTGTACTATTAAAATATAATTTAAATACTGGATAGGATACTAATTATTTCAATTTATCGATACTGATGGAATTCATGAGTTAAAGTGGTGTCCCTGTCCAACTGTAATTTAAAAGTGGGTCTTCCAGCTGTTTCCTGGGCTAACAGCAGCATGAGAGACATTCACTGTGATGCACAGCTGTGTGGATGATTGACCTTGCCATCAGAAGGTGAAGCAGGACTTCCTCAGCCTGTGTGTAGGTCACATCATTACCTCTCTTCTAGCCTCCTTTAAGTCCCCCAGTGGAAGGGGTCCACACTTGGATGTATGTGACGAACTGTGCTGCCTGTGCCCAGAGCACCTCCCTGGGACCCAGAGGGCAGCAGGCATGGGGCAGGCTGTGCTTTAGCTTTGTCTCAGGATAAAGCAGCTCATCAGCCTGCCCAGAGCGATGGAAGCAGAAAAGCAATGTAAAAACATCTTTGTTTTCCTGGTTTGCCCTACTGATTTCTGTTTTGGGGGCGGAAGGGGCTCTGCCAAAAGAGGACAAAGGTTTCCTCCTGCAGGTTTGTCAATGCCCTTTGATTTTCTTTAGCAAGGACCATAGAGATGAATATTTCCTGCACTCAGTAGATTCCCTTGTTTGTCTTACGAATGAGTCACATAATTCTGCTGTTGGAGCTTTCTTTCAAGGTGTGGCACCATAGCCATCAGGACATCCAGATGCTCTCCATAGCTCTGTTGTAATTTATGCATCAAACTTGAAGTAAATCTACAATTCTTTTTACCATTAATAACTGTCTTGGGGAAGAGGACATTAAATGAGAGGTTGTTACTGCTCATCTGTACGCAAGTGGAGCTGTTCAACAGGGATGTGTGCTCAGACAAGGAATATTTGAAACGCAGGAGCAAGCACGGCATTTTAGCACTAGCTCTAAATTCCACTGTTGCCACATCATTTCCATCTCATGAACTGGAATAAGAGAGCAGAATCCAGCCCTTAAAACAGCACACTGTTCCTACAAAGGTGATTAATGCAGGAGATATGGCAGCAACCATTACAAAGGAAATGCTCAGGTGCAGTTTGTGAACTGCTGCAGCTCCTGCTAACTTGAAATGCTACCAATAGAAGGATTTCCTTGGCAATGCCTGGAGCAGAAGAGACCTAAAAGGAGAGGAGAGGTTGATAGGAGAGGTTTTCTCACATTTATAAAGAAATGGATCTTCACAGAATGACAGAATGTTAGGGGTTGGAAGGGACCTTGAACGATCATCTAGTCCAATCCCCTGCCAGAGCAGGATCACCTACAGTAGGTCACACAGGAACACGTCCAGGCGGGTTTTGAATGTCTCCAGAGAAGGAGACTCCACACCCTCCCTGGGCAGCCTGTGCCAGGGCTCTGGCACCCTCACAGGGAAAAAGTTTTTTCTAATATTTTTGTGGAACCTCCTGTGCTCCAGCTTGCACCCATTGCCCCTTGTCCTGTCATTAGATATCCCTGGGAAGTGTCTGGCTACATCCTCCTGACACTCACCCTTTACATGTATGTAAACATTAATGATGTGAGCCCCACTCTGCTTTTCTCCAAGCTAAAGAGACCCAGCTCCTTCAGCCTTTCCTCATAAGGGAGATGCTCCACTCCCTTCCTCAACTCTGTGGCTGTGCTGGACTCTCTCAAGCAGTTCCCTGTCCCTCTGGAAGTGAGGGGGCCAGAACTGGACACAATATTCCAGATGTGGCCTCACCAGGGCAGAGTAGAGGGGGAGAACCTCTTTGTATAGAAGTTAAGAGTTTGTCACAGTTGTCAAGATACAAAAAGGACCAGCAGCAGCAAACTCTACTGCAGCCAAGTCACTTATCCCCCTGGCCCCTTGAGCCCTACCTGCAGTTGTAGCTGTAGCAAAACTAAGGAACTGAAGTGAGTTAACACTGATCTCCAGTTCAGGAAGCGCTTTAACCTCCTCAGAAATGCTGGGCCACATCCATCCCTCGTGTGACATCATTTGTGTTACATCAGACTTAATTTTGGCCCAAATATCTGCACTGGCTTTCATAGCAAAAAAACTTTCCAATGTATGGGTGGTGAAATGAATCAGGTCAGAGGAGACTGAACGCTGGATAAAAACCTTGATCCCAGTACAGAGTTTTGCCTGCTCGGGCACAGGGTTTGGCTGGCTTTGGTAATCATGGGGTGATTATGAGGTACTCCAGACATTGCATAACTGCTGGTTTAATTTACAGCGAATGTTACTCAAAGCTGAACATTTAATACTTCAGAACATTAAGGCTTACATCTGAGTTAACCTTCTCTTCATAAGCCACTGTATATTATTTTCACAGCAGTAAGGGTTATAATCTTATTTTTTAGCTGTTCATAAGCTTGGTAGTTGTTTTCCTCTCTTTAACATTTTTTTGAAATCTGACTCTCTTTGAACTTCTTATGCTACATGGGTTTTCACAGAATCACAGAATGTTCGGGGT
>NW_009694478.1:0-1783 GCF_000703405.1 Apaloderma vittatum
GGGCACACACACAACGATGCCCTGCTACACCTGGCATCACCTCTGGCCTGTGCCACGCCATGGAGTAACCCCTGGCGCTCTTCCTATCTGCCTGGCCACAAGCTGGCTGCTGCCCACCCGGCGCTTTTCGGTGACCTGGCATGCTCTGAAAACGGCTGTTCCTCTGGCGTGCGGGACATGTGGCAACATGGCCGGGCACAGCCCCGCCGCCTCCCTGCCCCAGCTGAAAGCAGGGGCTCTCCCTTGCATCGTGGGGTGCCAGCCGTGGTGCCCGGGGTGATGTTGGCACCTTGCCCTCCTCACTGCCTGGCATCCTGGAACAGGGTGGTACTGAGTTCTTCTGGGTCCTGCCACTCCGTCACTGCTGTCCCCACTGCTGTTCTGTACAGAGATTTAGCCCACATACCTGAAACTCTTTGCAGTCAGAAAGATAAGAGAGAGAGAGAGAAGGCTAAATGCAAGTGTGCAAACTAAACGGTAACAGCAAAATAATGCCATGGGGCTGATGTGGGGCAGTGGTGGCAGCACCTCTTCTTGCAGGCTCCCAGGATGAGCGGTTGGCTCCTGCTCCTCGCTGTGCTCCCCATGCTCCTGGGCCCCCCAGTCACTGTGGCACAGAAGAGGAACCAAGGTGGGAGCTGAGCACTGGGTGCTCATGGTGGGGTGAGGGGGCCAAGAGGGGCCCAGTGCCACTGTGCCATGATGCCAGTCTGTGCCCTGAGTGCTGTCACCACCCTGCAGCAGTGTGTAAGGACGTGCTGGAAGCTGACATCGCCTTCCTGGTGGACGGCTCCTCCAGCATTGGTAGGAACAACTTCCGTGCCGTCCGCACCTTCATGGATGACCTGGTGGGACCCTTCATGCAGGCAGTGGGCGAGAAGGCAGTGCGCTTCGCTGTGGCACAGTACAGTGACGAGCCACGGTGAGCCCCAGGGAGGGGACCTGCGGGGCGGCAGGGTAGCAGGGCCAGGAGGTGACACGTCCCACTGTACTCCCCAGAGTGGAGTTCACCTTCTCCCAGCACACCGATGGCATGAGTGTCCGGAAAGCTATTCAGCAGCTGAGTTACAAGGGCGGCAACACGCGGACTGGTGCTGGCTTCCGCTACATTGCTGACAACTTCTTTGGCCCCACGCAGCTCAGACCCGGAGTCCCCCAGGTACATTTAGGGTGACACCTGGAGAGGGACATGTCAGATCCATGGGCTCCAGGCTCTGTCTCACAGCTCTCACTGGTCCTGCAGATCTGCATCCTCATCACAGATGGCAAGTCCCAGGATGATGCCGAGGGGCCAGCAGCAAAGCTGAAGAGCCAGGGCATCAAGGTCTTCGCTGTGGGTGAGTGAGCCTTCAGTGTGAGGTAAGGAGGGCTCCTGCCAGGTTCAAGGTCCTTGCCCTCACGTCTCATTTCCATCCCTGCCAGGGGTCAAGAACGCTGACCACAAGGAGCTAATGCGTGTGGCCTCGATGCCCACCGAAGCCTTCTTCTTCTATGTTGGTGACTTCAAGTTGCTGGGGACACTGGTGCCACTGGTGACACGGAGGGTGTGCACAAGCGTTGGGGGCACCCTGCGCCTCCTGGGTATGGGCACCCATCCCCCTCCCTGTGGGGTGCAGATGCCAGCAGTGTCCGGTGCCAGGCTGGGCTCACTCTGCCCAAAACGCCCTCCTGGTCACCCTGTCCTACTGGGTGTATGCCTGTGCCGCCCTGGCGAGCTCTCCCCAGCGCCCCATACACCCTGGAGTCGATGACCGATGTGCTCCCCTACAGATGGGCCAAGCCA
>NW_009694479.1:0-285 GCF_000703405.1 Apaloderma vittatum
CCCGGCTCTGGGGCGAAACCTTCCCGAGCCGAGCTCCCGGCAGCGGAGCTCACCCGCAGCTCCATGCCGGAGCCACGCCTGGCGTTTGGAAGCACGATTCCGCAGCGAAGAGAAGGGAATCGAGCTGGGTGGGATTCCTTCGAAAGTTTCACAACAGAGAGCGCGCAGCATCGCTGAGACCCTGCAGCATCCTGTCCAAGAAATTTTCCTGTCCAGGAAATCCGCTCACACCTCGATCCGGCAGGGAACGCCGTCAGAAGACGGGCAGGACGGATCAAACCGTGG
>NW_009694480.1:0-328 GCF_000703405.1 Apaloderma vittatum
ACCCCCCAAATACCCACCCAGGGGGAGGGAAGGTGGTGGGGGGGAGCTAAACACGACAGGCCACCCGCTCCCTACCCCGGGCGACACACAGAAACAGGTCACTGCCCCCATCCTGCACACAGGCAGCACATCCCGGACGACACGGCACACCTCGACACGACAACACGCCACGCAGGCAACGGCCACATCCAGACAGCACGACAGAGGAAGCACAGACAAGCCTGGACCTGCACAGCAGGCGGGTTGTGAGGCCACGAGCGTGGCCACGGGGCGATGACACACATGGAGCCCACGGCTATTTAACTTCTCTGTCACCTTGCCATGTTTT
>NW_009694481.1:0-320 GCF_000703405.1 Apaloderma vittatum
GTAACGTCATCATGGGGCCACCAGCGGGGCCATAATGTCATCGTGGAGCCTCCAGCGGGGCCGTAATGTCATCGAGGGGTCACCAGTGGGACTGTAATGTCATCCTGGGGTCACCAGCGGGGCCATAATGTCATCGTGGGGCCACCAGTGGGGCCATCAGTAGATCCATAATGTCGTCGTGGGGTCACCAGCAGGTCCATAATGTCATCATGGGGCCGTAATGTCATTGTGGGGCCATAATGTCATCGTGGGGCCATAATGTCATCGTGGGGTCACCAGTGGGGCCATAATGTCACTGTGGGGCCACCAGCAGGGCCATC
>NW_009694481.1:352-559 GCF_000703405.1 Apaloderma vittatum
CCAGTGAGGCCGTAATGTCACCGTGGAGCCATAATGTCATCGTGGGGTCACCAGTAGGTCAATAATGTCATCGTGGGGTCACCAGCGGGGCCATAATGTCACCATGGGGTCACCAGTAGGTCCATAATGTCACCGTGGGGCCACCAGCGGGGCCACCAGTAGGTCCATAATGTCATTGTGGGGCCGTAATGTCATCGTGGGGCGGCC
>NW_009694481.1:997-1266 GCF_000703405.1 Apaloderma vittatum
GCCCGTCCCCCCCCCCCCGGGTCCCCCAGCCTCTACTTCTGCTGCGCCATCGAGGGGCAGGACAACGAGCTCATCACGCTGGAGCTGATCCATCGCTACGTCGAGCTCCTCGACAAGTACTTCGGCAGCGTGAGTGCGCGGGGACAACTCGGGGACAGCGCCCGGGGGTCACCTGGGGCGGGGCTGGGCCACCACGGGGGCACTTCAAGGCCACCAAGGGCCACCGGGTTCATACCTTGGTCTTGGGGCCACCACCAGGTCTTGGGGCC
>NW_009694482.1:0-2780 GCF_000703405.1 Apaloderma vittatum
CACCTACCGCACGGTGGTCTCCTCACCCGGACCGGGCGCCAGCAGTGGCACGGGAAGCACCAGCGGTACGTCCCGCGGCGTTGGGTGTGCTTCGGTGTGGCCGTGACCGCCTCCGCCGTCCCCTCCCGCCTGGTTGTACCTGTGCCCGGCGCCTGCCCTCCCACCCGGCCGTCTCGTACTTCCACGTCCAGCGTCTGCCCTCAGCCTCCTGTGTCCTCTCCCCCTGCTCCTTGCTGCGTGTCTGATGGTTGGATGGGTCTGACAGCCTGTTCCCCAAAGCATAACCTCCTCTCCTGATGCATAATTTAGGATGAGGATTACCCTCCCGCCTGGTTGTACCTGTGCCCGGCGCCTGCCCTCCCACCCGGCCGTCTCGTACTTCCACGTCCAGCGTCTGCCCTCAGCCTCCTGTGTCCTCTCCCCCTGCTCCTTGCTGCGTGTCTGATGGTTGGATGGGTCTGACAGCCTGTTCCCCAAAGCATAACCTCCTCTCCTGATGCATAATTTAGGATGAGGATTACCATTGCTGCAGCTCCATCCTCAGTAGGCTTCAGAGTGAACGCAGGTGGAAACATTTCAGGCAAATAATGTGAAGCCTCAAGACTGGGGTGTGGTTAAATTCTTTCAGACAGACACCTTGCTGCATAATGTCACCCCATGGTGGCTGAGACCAAGTAAGAGGGGGCACTGAAGGGTGCTTGGTCCCTCTCAGCATGGCTGCCCAGCCTGGTCTGGAGAAGCAGCTTCCAGGGTGAACCTCTCACAAGGGTAGAACCTGATAACTGTCATAGAGGGATGTGTTGGCTGCTTGGCTTCACCTGCTTAATTATAAATGTCTGAGTGCCCATTAGGGCAAATGAGCTCCTGGGAGGTCAACTTACCCAACCTCTCCCATGGAGCCTGAGAAGGTGCAACCTGATCGTGGTCATTGAGGACACTCACTGCTCCAGCACAGCCACCCCGTGCAAATACCCGGCCCCACCAGCCACTGTCCTGCCTCCACCAGGAATTATTTTTGACCACCCTCACCCGCAGGCGTGGGTGGAAGGTGATGGATGCCGGTGCCATCTGCTTCAGGGGGTCGCTATCTCCAAGGTGGGGCACTGGAAGGGTGCTCCTGGGGCTGTCCCCCATTCTGAGTGTGGCTGTTGCTGCGAGTGTGGCTTTGCTTCAGTGGTGGCAGCTTTTTTGTGCCTGTTGGGGCAGGGTGGGTGAGGGTCTGCATAGCAGTTGCAGCATCCAGCTGCTGCTGGCACTGGTCGGAGCTGGGATTTCTCCAGGAGCTCAGCAGCGGGAAACTCAATACTTCTTCCTACGCTGCTCTCCATCCCCACGCCATGTGTGAGCGGAGAGCCACAGGACAGGGACACGCTGGTGGCTTTGGATGGATGTAGAAACCCCCCATCTGTCTCTTTTGCTAGAAACGATCTCCTGTTGCAGCTGGATACACTTTGCAGCTCACTCACACCTTAGCTCGCCTAGCACAGGGAGCTGTCAAATTGCTGAGCGTTGAAACACACACCCAAAAAATCACACAAAACCTCACAAAGCCACATCTTGTAGCAGCCGGGCTGGGTGCACGGTGCAGATCCCACCCCCTTCCTGCTTCTGCCCTCTCTGCCTTTCTGAGACCCTTCTGTTGCTGCATTGATCTCCCAGGGACCTTACCTTCCTGAAGATTAAACCTGGATGGAAGATGACCGCAGTTGGCAGGGCTTTGGCTGGTGTCTCTTCCTGAGCTGGGGCAAGCTGCATTTTCAAAGTTTTTTTCTCGTGACACTTGTTCAAGGCTGATAGGTTACTTTACCTAAATAATGCCTATCGTGTCAGGCTTTTATTGGGATAAGGAAGGAAAAAAAAAAATCAAACTTTGGTTCCCAAATTAGGCTTCTAAATGAAAAAATGGCTTGCATCTTGGAGTTGTATAAAACAAATGCCCAGGATTTACTCTCAACTTTCTTTTGATCAGTTCTGTCTTATTTCTATAGATCTGGCTCGGATATTTCCTTGATCTGAGCTATCGTCCAAAAAACCTTAGTGAACAGATCCTCTTTCAGGTGGGGAAAAATAAAGGCACCATCTTATTGTCAGCCCTGCGGATTGTGCTGCTGTGCTCCGTGGAGGCTGGCAGCAAACTCCGGCTCAGCCATCCTGCAAAAGGGGGTCTGGGTCCCCCAACCCCACTCCTGCCACCCCTCTTGTCTCAGGGCAATCTCTGACTGCTCTGCCCAGCACCAGTTATTGCTGAACTTCCCCGGAAAACAGTGTCTGTACAGGAAAAAAAAAAGATAGTCTGCTGGGTATCTTCTTCAGCATCAGTTAAAATCCCAATTTGGTTGCAAAAAGTCCCTCTCTGCAGCAAGGCTGCATCTGCTGGGGAAAACACGAACCCCCAAACCAGCACCCTCTTGTCTTGGAAGCTTTTCCAGAGGACTGGCAAATGCATTCACACTTCCAGCAAATCTGATAACTTTGCTTTTCTTCTTCTTCACTTGCATAAAGCTTTACCCCTCTCACCATGACCCCTCACTCCTGTCATGAGGGACAGACTCTAGGAGCTGTGGCACCAGCATCGGCTGCTGCAGGGGTTAAGCACCGTTTTCCTCCTGCCTGTGTTGCTGGTTTTCAGGAAAGCTTCCTCTAATAATGATTTTCCACATCACTCCTGGCTGGGGTAGCTGGGTACCCGGCGCAGATGGGCAACCCCTGCGAGGAATCCATTGGAGCCACCATAGATCCTGAAAAACGCTTCTCCCAGGCAAAGCTGGAGCGATGGTGGA
>NW_009694483.1:0-814 GCF_000703405.1 Apaloderma vittatum
AAAAGGACCCAAACATCTGGGTCCCACCACCTTATCAGTCCCACCACCCCATAGACACCCTGAAAGGACCCAGTTACGTGGGTCCCACCACCCCAGGGACACCCTAGAAAGGATCCAGATGTCTGGGTCCCACCACCCCATAGGTCCCATCACCCCATGGACACCCCAAAAGGACCCAGGTACGTGGGTCCCACCACCCCAGGGACACCCTAGAAAGGATCCAGATGTCTGGGTCCCACCACCCCATAGGTCCCATCACCCCATGGACACCCCAAAAGGACCCAGGTACGTGGGTCCCACCACCCCAGGGACACCCTAGAAAGGATCCAGATGTCTGGGTCCCACCACCCCATAGGTCCCATCACCCCATGGACACCCCAAAAGGACCCAGGTACGTGGGTCCCACCACCCCAGGGACACCCTAGAAAGGATCCAGATGTCTGGGTCCCACCACCCCATAGGTCCCATCACCCCATGGACACCCCAAAAGGACCCAGGTACGTGGGTCCCACCACCCCAGGGACACCCTAGAAAGGATCCAGATGTCTGGGTCCCACCACCCCATAGGTCCCATCACCCCATGGACACCCCAAAAGGACCCAGGTACGTGGGTCCCACCACCCCAGGGACACCCTAGAAAGGATCCAGATGTCTGGGTCCCACCACCCCATAGGTCCCATCACCCCACAGACACCCCAAAAGGACCCAAATATCTGGGTCCCATCACTCCATGGACCTTCTGCCCCCAAAGAGATCCAAACATCTGGGTCCAATCACCCCACAGACACCCCAAAAGGATCCAAACATCTGGGTC